>NC_080562.1:7947291-8253437 GCF_030253575.1 Rhododendron vialii | reverse complement strand
ACTAGCACCTTCTTCATCAATGGGGCATTTGGTGTCCAGGAAATCTGATAGTGGGAAGTCCTACAGAAGGCATCCCAGTTATGACTTTCCCATCTGGAATGCACAACAAAAAGCCCATTTCCAAGTTCCAACAGTCCAACTCTTCTAATTTACTGGCAGATATGTAACTTGTTGGAGATTAAACGGCCAAACCAACAAACACACAAATCACGAAGAACAATCAAGAACAAGAAATAAGAAAAGCAAAGACGCAAAAATTTTACATGTTTGCGACTCAAGTAGATTGCTTAATAAGAACTAACCTCGTTCCTTTTTAGGCAGGCATGTAATGTAACTGACTCCTTTTCTTTGGCTTTTTTGCCTTTTTGGTCCCCAAAGTATTAGTCAGTGGCCAATTTGGTCCTCAATGTATGAATTTAGCCAATTTGGTCCCCAACGTTTAAAATGTGTGCCAAAATGGTCCTACTCCCTAATGGCGTTTGCTTCTTCCGTCAAGAGGGGGGCATAAATGGTATTTCACCCCCTTTACACGTTTCCTTCTCATGGAAAGCTTTTTCCCGCCAAATGTCATCCCCCCCCCCCCCCCCCCCCCCCCCTCCCTCTTATATAGATTGTAACATTCAAAAGAAAACACACAAAGAGAGAGATTTTGTTTGCCCAGGATTTTTTTGTTGTTCAAAAAAAATTTACATTTATTAGTTTTTCGTCGATTTTTTTGAGGATTATTGCTTCTTCATGACAAGAGACATTTGAAAAGTAAAAAAATTACGATCAAACCCAATCTTTTTTAAATGAAGATAAAAAAAAGCCAATAAGCCAATTTTTTCTTTATTAAAAAAATAGATTTCGATCGTAATTTTTTACCTTTTAGATTATTCTCGTCATGAAGAAGCAATACTCTCCAAAAATAGACGAAAAACTAAAAAACGCAATTTTTTTGTCCAAAAAATAAGCCCTTTGGCTTATAATGCCAAACTACGCATAAGTTATGATGTAATATAATGCCCCACTAGACCTGCTTCCTCTTATATGATTGTATTTCCAGTTATCAGTTCCAATTTTCATAGCATAACAAACACCAAAAATTTAGAAAACAAACTGTAATGACTAATCCATAAGACACCAAATAACTGCATAAGAAAATATAAAAGGTGCATTACACCTGCCATTACATAAAACCCACGTCCAGACTTTACAATACCATAAGTAAGCAAAAGTCATATACCAGCCATAAGTTCAGAATTACTAAGTTCGATAGAAGTTCACAAAAACTAAGCCTTAACATTGAAAGTGGCTTCATAATCACAAGGTAGTTATTAAAAAGTTGCACGACTACTCATATATATGTCCACAAAAAGTAAGGCCATAATAAATACAGTTGAAGTTCTACCAGGTATGTTCCACAAAAAGAAAGCCATGTTCCACAAAAAGAAAGCCAGTTACTTGTTGGTGCTGCCAAACCCACTTCCTAAGGTTTGAGTTGTAACTGAAGTGATATTTGAAGCTTGTGATCCTTGTGTGGCTTGTGCATAGTTAGAAGGGACATTAACCTGCAAGAATGGAGGGTAAAATGACATTAACATTCCATTGTTGGGCCTAATAAGGTTTTAAGCTAAGGTTTCCCAAAATGGCAAAATATGGACAAGCTCGGAAAGGGTCCAATTTTATTTTTCTTTATATTTTTCAATTTTATTAGTTTCCCCAATTTTTAGGATACTTCGATTTTAAGCTAGAGTTTGCTAGTGTATGTAAAAGATTAGTCAAGTAAACAATGTGTTGTACCTGAATGCCTCTGCCCCTTGGCTGCATGCCAACTCCTCCACCCCTAACCTTGATGCCATTCCCCCTGCCTCTTTGTTGCACTCCAACTCCCCCACCTCTTGTCTTCACACCACTTCCTCTGCCTCTTTGTTGCACTCCAACTCCCCCACCTCTTGTCTTCACACCACTTCCCCTGCCTTTTTATTGCACTCCAACTCCCCCACCTCTTGTTTTCACACCACTTCCTCCACCTCTTATATTGACACTAGTTCCCTTGCCTATTGGTTGCACAATTCCCCCACCTCTTGTCTTCACACTATTTCCCCTGCCCCTAAGCTGCACACCCCCTCCTCTACCCCTTGCACTTGTTCCATTGCCCGTCGGTTGCACACTTGTTCCTCTGCCCCTTGGTTGCACACTAGTTCCTCTGCCCCTTGGTTGCACAGAACCCCCCCTAGCACTTGGCTGCACACTAATTCCTCTCCCCCTTGCTTGTATAATGGTTCCATTAGCCTCAGGCAAGGGTGTGGTGCAAGTTCTCCGGTTGTGGCCATGTTTCCCACACCTTCTACAGTAAACTGAGTTCTGTCCTAGTTTTCTCAACTTGGTTGGATCCTTTGGATTCAAATATTCTTCTGGAGCCCTAATTCTTTTCTTCTTTGGCCTTCCAAATTTTCTCCTCCCCTTTGGAGGCAAAACTGGTGTGTGACCTGTTTTAGGCCACATTTTATAGCCATTAACAGGATTGATCAATGGTTGGTATGCCTTAGCGTAACTTGACTTGGAATAACAAGGATGTATAAAATGTTCTTCTCTCTCATGTCTCTCTTGGATTGCTGCAATTGCATGGACACAAGGTATCCCAGTCAAGTCCCACCTTCTACAACTACAAGATTGTAAATCTAGGAACACTGTGTATTGTTCCCCATCACCACATCTAACTTGGAATTGGAGATCACCAAACCATTCAGCTTGATAAGGTGCTGCCTAATCCTTCAATGCCTCTAACTTGCTATAACAGTTAGGTAAGAGCTCTTCTTTGAATTTCTTAATCCACTCTCTTCTAATCACCATCCTCTTACTCAGATAACACCTAATCCACTCCAACATTTCTATAATTAGTTTATCCCTAGCGTCCAATATAGCTCTGTTGAATGTTTCACATAAGTTGTTGCACACCATGTCACATTTCACAATTTCCTTGAAATGTGATCTATTCCAATGACTTGCAGGTATTTTGGCTAACCATTGATATGCTGCAGGATCTTCTTCCTTCATCTTCTCCATTGCATCATGAAATTGTGCTACATGGGATGCCTTAGCACATTCCCAGAACTTGTTTTCAAGGGACAAACCTTTGAATTGCTTTTGAAAGTTGCTTAATATGTGCTTAGCACAATACCTTTGCTCTGATCTGACTATATTTTCATTAATTGCTGGCAACAAACCCTATAAAGAGCAATTATGATATAAGTAAATATCCACAAAACTGAAAACTACCAAGTATAAAATAAAAAGACAAGGATTAGGATTACCTTTTGCCTATCATTGATGAATGTCCATTCATGTTCATTGGCTTCTGTAATATTGAGGTCCATCTTCATAAGTGTAAGAAACCATGTCCATGTATCTTTATTCTCATTCTCCACCACACACCATGCCATAGGATACATAGCATTGTTTGGATCCACCCCAACTACTGTGAGGAGCTGGCTACTATATTCCCCTTTTAAGTGACAACCATCTACACCTATTATCTTTCTGCAACCTGCTAGATACCCACTCTTCACAGCTGCTAAGAAAATGTACAACCTGTTGAATCTTGGTTGCCCAGTGACTTCATCCAATGAGGCATCCATTACCACAGTTGAGCCTGGATTGGTCCTCCTTAGCTCCTCACAATAGTCCCACAGTTTCCCATATTGTTCAATATCATTACCATAAATGAGCTTACCAGCTTTTCTCTTTGCCTTGTATAATTGGTTCCTAGAAACATCAACTTTTAGTTCCTTCCTCACTCTCTCTTTCAAGGCAGCAATAGGCATCCCTGGATTAATCCTTAAATCATCCATATACTTCTTAGCTATGACTGTTGAGGTTACATTCCTATTTGAGTAGGTTTTTCCACATTTATGTATCGCCTTGTAGGTTCTCACTTGGTAAGTAGACTCAGTCATAACTTTGGCTGCATATACCTCCCATGGACAAGGTTTTTCTGGATCAGTCCCCCCAAAACACTTGGCTTTAATCCTCCTCTTATCATTCTTGACCATCTTTACCTGCCTTTGGTGCTTAATTGCATGTTGTTTCACTGCTGCTTTGAACTCTTGAGGTGTGCTGAATAACATTCCCATCTTGAACTGGGGATCTTCCATATCAGTTTCAGGCCTAAAATTCTTAAAGTGATGCTTCCTTCTAAGACTATTTTCTTCATCACTTGAGGTGTAATAACTGCTTTCAAAACCATATTTGGAATCATCATCACTGAGCACAATCTCATCACCATTCCCATCAAACGCAACTTCTTCTTCAGTAGTGACCCTTACCCCCACAAATTTTTCGTTCTCATCAACAAATGTCTCATATAACCCATCATCATCTTCTTCCTGGTAGGAATGGTCACTGTAATATACAACATCATCACTTGATGAATCACTATATTCTTCTTCGTCTGTGATTACAACATGACCAGCAAAATCCTTTTGCCCTCCATCTACATCAGGTTTAAAATTTAGATCCAAAAATCCAATATCATCAACATTCACATTTGCAATCCCAAAATCAAATTCAACATTCCCAAAACCAATTTGAACATTTCCAGCATCAAAGTAAATATACTCTAATCCACTCTTTGGATCAAAATTAAAGGACCCCAAATCAAAGTTGGATTGCATATTTGGATCAGTTTCTTGGGCTGCACTATCAAGATAAGTCAATCCTCCAATGTGCTCCAAATAAATTATAGCAGTCCTATTCTTGTCCAAATAGTTCAACATACCCTTTGTCCAAATTAAGGCCAGGCAGCTTATAGTAAAAGGCCACAGTAGAATGATATCCAAGGTGCTTGGCCATAGCATCAAACTCAAGCAAAGAAATAAAGTCAGGGTTTAGCCCATGGACTGTGTCAATTTTACCTCCATTGTAAACCCTCATGGGCTTAAAAGTAAATAAACCACCATGGTGGACTTCCATTGCATAATTAGGAGGGTGCCTGCAAGACCCTACACAAAAGCCCAAATATGTTCATTTAACAACATATTAATAGGCCGAGTTTCTCTTTGAGCTTTTTTTTATTTTGCCCTTATTTTCTTGTTTGTTAGTTTTGCGTTAATTTTTTTTTACTTTTTGATTCGTCTCATCGAGAGGAATCGAAAAAGTAAAAAAATTTTACTTTTACCCAAATATTTTGAATAGAGATCACTTTTAAGTAGAAAAAGTAGACTTTTTCAAAACTTTTTTTTACTTAAAAAGTGGTCATTGTTCAAAATATTTGGGTAAAAGTAAATTTTTTTTACTTTTCTGATTCTCGACTCAAAAAGTCAAAAATTTGGCACAAAACGAACAAGAGCAAAAAAAATTTGAATAAAAACAAAAAGTTCTTAACTGAGAGGGCCATGCATACCCAAAAAAAAATGGTGGTCTACACCTCCAGTAGTAATGCGTCAAAAAAATACACTTGTAAGTCAAAACCCTATAAAAAACTGCATTCTTTTTCCAAACAGTGTAAAGTGCACGAACCCAGATGAGGTTTGAGATGCTACACATATATTATACACAAAAACACACACGCACATATTTTTATATCCATACACAGGTTTACATGTATACAGTCATGAATGAGGCCCAATTTTGCACTCCAAAGCATAAAATGGGAAAGAAAAAGCAGTAAAAATGAACGAAAATAGTAAATACATACCCCTGCATTCTTCATTTCACTCTTGATGTTCCATCTTCACTCTTGTTCAAGTATATTCAATGAAAACATTCCACAAATTAGGGGAATTTTTTGGTCAGAGAAAACGAGATTACGAATGGTGTAAGGAATTAGGGGTTTTGTATTCTACCGTAATGAGATTCTTTGATATTTTAGGTTGAGACGTGTAAAGGGGGTGAAATACCATTTATGCCCCCCCTCTTGACGGGAGAGGCAAACGCCGTTAGAGAGGATGACCATTTTGGCACACATTTTAAACGTTAGGGACCAAATTGGCTAAATTCATACATTGGGGACCAAATTGACCACTAGCTAATACTTTGAGGACCAAAAAGGCAAAAAAGCCCCTTTTCTTTCCAGTAATGATGCAGACTGAAACTCTCCACTTCTTTAGAGAACACTACTACATCGCTGTACCTGAATCTGCAAAATACCATCGGTGGATACGGATGGTTCACAACTTCACATCCAAAAAACAAATTTCCATGTGGTCATTGAAGTTGTAACAATCCTTCACTTCAAAAACAAAAAAAATTTAGACAGTGGCCATTCTAACAATTAGAAATATTACTAGTTCATCGTGGGTGGAAGAAATTAGAGACATCCAAATAAACCAATTGAACTTAGCGAAGTAGCATCTAGAGACCAAACTTTGGTGGCTTAGAGCCCATAAGAACTTCTTGTTGTAGGAGCATTTTGATGAATTGATGTTTTAAATGTCCTGGGTCCTCCTATCACAAACATACTCATTTGTTTTCCTTTTATCTTTCTAATTCATAGTTTTCGAGAATTTCTTTGGAAGAAGCATTTTATTTGTTTATACTCCCGTTTATGATCAATTCAGTAGAAGAGCTGCGTTGGAAACTATTGTTGGAATTTTTGGGGGGCAACGGATGCAAATAATAAAAGAAAGAACACAACGATCGATGTTTTTGGAGATGTAGGGCGGAGCCTTACAAAGCTTCTACAGAACTATAACTTTACCAAAAAGGACTTGATAGTAGAGAATATGATTATGATAGTATTTCCGATTATATATCGATCTATTTGATTGATTTAAACAATAACATAAAGCGTCCTTTTATAGGACTACATGGATGAATCTAAAATATGAATCACAAGTCCCAAGAGGACTTTATATATCCCTTTGTGATAAAACTAAATATGATCATGTCTTACTTGAGATACATGCATCCCAAATTAATAAAAAAATTATGGATTACAAGTTCCAACAACTATTTACCATAAACCAGAAACGGTAAAGTGAGGAACATGATTGCAAGTTCAACCAGGGTTTTTTTTTTTTTGATGTGTTGTAACTTTTTGCATTAAAATGCAGATTATTTTCGTTCAAGCAATAATACAGAGATAACGAAAATCCAAGTAAATGAATGGGGGATGTTCAGAAAACAGATGAATGTGCAGCAGAGATTGCATTTTCAATGTATTTGGTAATGGCAATATTACCACATAAATATCAATAAATTTTTTCCAAATTTGCATTGATTCTTCACAAGACTCACATAGCTATCCATAAATACTCTCCAAATTTGAATTTATTACTCTTCGATAAGGTCAACAGTGGGTAGAGGAGAGAGAAAATGACTCGATGACCCAAGCACATTTCAGATTCAACTCATCTTATCACCTTCTCGATCAGCACCTCCATTTCCACCTATAAATTCACCCACGACCGAGCTTCATTCTATACTATCTTCAACCTATTGAACCAAACAAGAACGATCTGCCGACGAGAAGATGTCCAAATTCACCACCCTCTTCATGCTCACCCTCCTCCTCTCCTCCATGCTAACCTACACAACCGCTCGTCCAGGCCCTAACTTGGTTAAAACCCAGAATGAGGTATGATCGATCATTTCGCTTAGCCATCAAATTTATACGTTTAACCAGTGGTTTAGTTAACTCTTTGTTCATCAAATCTTTTAACCTTTAGCATGGTTTCTCCTTTTCGTTGATACTGTACGTAGGACGCCGAGATAGAGAAAAACGGGGTTTATCACGAAGAAAACTGTGATGGAGTGGACAAGGAAGAGTGCCTGATCAGGAGGACACTGGCAGCTCATATTGATTACATATACACCCAAAAGCAAGGCCCTCACAAGCCATGAATCCTATTGTTACTCTCTTAGTAACTACTGATGATACTGACTAGCTTGATCGAGTTCCAAAATATCTAGTCAAAAGTTAGTATCCTGATAAATGAAGTACTCCATATATATACATGATCAAAAAAATAATAATAATAATAAAGTAATATATGATTGCTGGTATATATAGATATACATTCCTCCCTGTGTTGCATTGTTTCAAAGCAGCTTGAGCACTTGTTGGTTTTGATAGAATGAGACTGCTGTCCTATAAGTACTAGACTAAGGAGATTGAGACCCAATTGTTATGAATCGAATTGAGCTACTTTTTTTATGATCCACAAAGAGGTGTTGGAGGGGGCGACCGGGCGTTTAAAAAAAGAAAGAAAAAAGCTACTTGGTAATGAAAATGCAATTAGATAAGGGTGGAAATGTTGCGACCTTATAACGGCGGAACCCGGCTTAGGCACCAATGAAGAAGGTTGCCCTCTTCTTATCCCTCTCCTAATGTGTTCCGATAGCCAGGAGTTCGGGCGGGCCCGTGCCAAACAAAGAAACCAATCAATTGCACTAAGAGAAAGTAGCTTGATTGATTCGAATCCCGCGAGTGACAGCAGCATAAGTCTTGTGAACGTTATCGATCAGTATAGTCTCGGTATCGGCTACCCTTCGATTGGAACTGGAAGTTTCATAACAGGCGGCTGGTACACCACCATAGTGAAACTGCCTTTTCTTTTTTTTATTTGGATAGGATTTATGTTGGCTTCGTTGCGAAATATGATTATTATGGATTGCTGATGTCCATATCACTCGGGCAATCCACAGTGGTATAATAAAAAAAAGATAATCAAAAGTTAACATATCAACTTTTGATTATTCACTTAAGAGATTGCTAAGCTTAACAATATTGAGTCATTTTTAATCCATAACTAAAATAAGGGGTCAACTACAATTTCACTCACTCTCTCTCTCTTTCTTTGTCTCTCTCTCTCTCTGTTTTCCGTCATTCACTTCCCTCCATTTACGTCTTTTTGGGAAAAATATATCGATTCCCTATTTTAATTTTGGAGAAAAATCGGTGTCTTTCTTTCCTCCTATTATGAATTTTTTTGGGGGAAAAAAATAGAAACGGGAAAGAAGAGTGAAATACCTTAATCCGGCGACGACGGGTTGAATTGTACATGATCGAAAGATATGACCTTCACTTTTGGAGGGAAAGGAAAAAAAATAGTTTGTGAGTAATGTGAAAAGGATATAGAGTAGGCGAAAAAGAGAAGAAGAAAATACAGCTAGTTCAAACACGCGTGTATACAAATTTTGAAACTAATTAACTTATGTGGTGTGGGATCTACAAATTTTGATTATTGAAAAAGGTTGCTAGTTTTGGTTATCCAAAGCTTAAAATTTAATTATTTATAAGGATGTTGCTAAGTTTGATTATACCATTGTGAGCCATTTTTTTGCACCAATGTTGTTAACTTTAAAACAATTAGCTTTTAATTATATTACTATGGAATGCCTCAGTGGCCTTTGGTTGGCAGGAATGCTACCTTAGTTGTTGTGGTCCGCAATTCAGCTTTTCTACAGGTGGGTGGCTGAATATTCAATTCAATGTAATCCTTGATTTGTCAACTTTAACAGTGTAGCATAGATACGAGACACTACAATTCTAAAAAAATGGAGACATCGTGTATGCCTTATACATGCAAATACATTTTACGTTAAACTTTTGGCACATTAGTACTCTCGAAGTTATAATAGGAGTAATATTTATCTCCAAAAAGCTTGTCAATTTTACAAAAGCCATCCATAGGTGTCCCGTGTCTAAGTCAAGAGTAATATTTAGTATACCATACCAGAGGTAGTTTAATAATATTTTTTCAAATAAAATGTGTATGCAAATTTCTATGTTATCATAATTCCAATCCAAAAAGTAAATTTTACAAATGGTCCCTCTACTTAATTCGCATGAATTCTCATTTTCGTCCCTCTAGTACCAATTGTGTTAATTTTAGCCCAATAGTTTACATTCCGTCTCAATTTCATCCCTTTCGCCTATGGCATCAATGAAACAAACGGAACTGAAGGCCAAAGTCGTCATTTTCACTCATAGAGGGACTAAATTGAAATTTCATGCAAACTATAGGGACTATTTCTAAAATTTTACATTTTACTTTTGTTTTTGCAAATATAATTAAAAGACAAAAGTTAAACATAATTTTCGACTAGAATATTTACATGTAAAAGTGTAATTCAATATTTGAGTATTTAACTCTATAAAAGAACATAAAAGCAAGGAAAACGAAATATTAAAGTAGAATAAACTTGTCAATTACATGGATTTCGGTTATAAAAATTAAGTCTTACAAAAAAAATTACGAATGATTTTTCATTCTTCCTTTTTTCTTGGAAGGGAATATGATAAGATAGAAATTTGCATAGGTATTTCATTTGGAAAAATGTCTCTCAGTGACGAAAAAGAATGAAATATATTAAGCGACAAATATCATTTCATAAGAAAAGAAACAAATACAAAAATATAAGATGTGCAAATAATCACCTAGTATAACCAAAAGTCTTGTTCTTGTGAATATTTATTACAACTCCAATTGGAAAAGAAAAAGAAAAGGGAACAATACTTCGTTGTACAGTTCACCTAATGTCCAAGGGTAGTCATTTACTAGCCAAAAGTAATGGCGTTATAGTAAACTTAACATAATGGAGAAATCTTGCTAATATTTTGTATGTTAGGGAAGGGCAGTATTATTGTCAGAACCTTGGGAGGTTCCTGCATTTGTCAGAAACCTCAAAGGGTGCTAGTGAAATTTACCCTTTAGAATAATAGGTTATGGGCGCCGCTATTCGCAGCCTTTTATTTTCTCCCGTAGCCCACTGCATTTCGCTAAATGGTTGTTGAAAATCATAAATAACATTTCGGTAAATTGCTGTTGAAAATAATATTATATTTCGGTAACTACATGTCGAAAATATGTTCAACTTTCGGTAAACAACTGCCGAACATGCTTTTTCGGTAAACATCTGTTGAAAAAAATATTATATTTCGGTAATTGGATGCTGAAAATATATCTCAATTTCGGTAACTAACTGTCGAGTATAATTGAAAATTTTTAACAGGTTATGGAAGTAAATAGAGGGTTGCGAATAGCAACGCCCTAGGTTATTTTTGATGGCATAGATATACTCCTACCTCTGTTTCTGGTGGTACGGTGGTGGCAGTGCCGGCTCATATATTTTGGAGGCCTGAAATGAATTTTCTATATTGAGCCCCTTACATATTCATGAATTTCTTTAAAAAATGATAAAAGTACAAAAAATAACAAAAAAATCAAACTAAAATGATACAATTATGACTATAAATGTAAAAAGATATGATTGAAATTATGGAGGTGTATGAGAGTCGAACCACACACTCTCAATAACATGACAATATTATGTAACCATTGAACCAAGTATCTGGTTTGTGTTTTTATTTGGAAATATTCTAATATTAATATGTAAGTCACATTACAGTGGGGCCTCAATTTCGGACCAAAATTCGGGAGCCGGAAGCGGTTGCTTCCCTTGCATACCCTATAAGCCGGCTTTGGGTGGTGGTGGTGGTGGTTTAAAACCACTAAACCAGCTTCAGCTCTTAATTCTTATGGAGTGGGATTACAGGAGATTATTCACTGTTATCTAATATTTAAAGACTTCAGTATTAGCATAATCTCTATTATGATTGCCAATAATGCAATTAAACATATTTATATGTATAGGATCAAAAAATATACTGTATATATTTATATGTATAGACTACAGATCCACCAAAAAAACATACGGAGTACATGCAGTCGTATATACATGCGGGCCCGGAAAACAACAAGGGATTCGTGCTTATCGGATGGCTATGGACACATGTGTTTCATAAAAACATTTTATAAAAAATCCAAGACCAAAGTCTCTTTCAAGTCTCCCTCCATTTCCCATCTCTCTCTCTCTCTCTCTCTCTCTCTCTGGGGTTGGTGGAAAGAGATGAGTTGACCATAGTACATAAAAGTAAGACAGAGATATCAGAAATTTCAACAAACAGACTTGATCCAGAAAGAAAATGTCGGAAAATGCTGAACCATCTCTCTCACGAAAAGAAAGAAGTTTTTTTTTTTTTTTATCCGCAAAGTTTCTTGGTTCCATAATATATACGTAATGGTTACTCTACACGTTCGTCAAAGAGTATTGCTTTTAGCACCACATAATTATCTGTTCGGGGATCATCTTGCACCTATCGGAATCGAAACAATTGTTCCATCACGTGCTGCAAGCACCAAAGGGTATGTGTGGGGGGGCTGAAAAAATCCTTGAACTTCTTCCTCCTTGCTGTTGTAACGGTGAAAGGGTTGAACAGTGAACTGGGTACCTGAAAATCGAAGGAGGGTGTACCTCCGGAAAGACGCTCCGACGAACAAGTTAGTGAGAGCCCGAGAGGTAGAGGAAAGTATACTTTTAGTGAAGTTTGTAAGGATGGGAAAGATTAGATATCTTTTACCTTATGGTATCACCTCTTGTTTTTAGACAAGACTTTGAGTATTTGGACAAGTAGATAATGTCACTTTCAGCTATAAGTAGAAAAATTCTAGATCATGTTACTTTCAACCATAAGTAAAAAACTTCTTGATTTGACTATAAGTAGAAAGTTTCTAGATGACCATTTGATTCCCACTTGCAAGCACTATTCTTGGAATCTTTTCTCAAGTGATAACGTACCTTCCAAACGAAAGCTTTACACCGCCGAATGAGCTAAGGTTTTACCGACCGACCATAAATCCCCGAACATCAACTCACCCTATCGAGCGCAAGCACATGCCACCGAGTGAAAAAATGACACAACGAACGTTAACCTGATGAAGACACTAGAAGATTGCTAACGCTCGGCGACGACGCTGGGAGACATTTGACATTCGACAGATCAGTGCAATATCTTCCTATGACTTGTAATGACATTATAGATGAACTGAGACAACTGAACAGTGAGATTACTTGGTGAACTCTCCTTGTGACTCTTTGAACCTTCTGATCCTTCTGAACCATGGATATTTCGGCCCACTACAGTATGTTTCAACCCCACCAAACGACTATGAAGAAGACAACTTGATCTCAGAAAATTCAAGTACCTAACCGTAACTCATCCCATTGGTGGTAGAGAACGAAGTTTCTCATCCATAGAAAAGTAACCAACATCCACTACCATCTCCCAATCAAATTTCAATGTAGTGGAGGGTGAAAATTAAAAATCAGCAGATTAGCAGAAGAAAAGATGTTCCTATTTGAGTTACCTGATAACTTTCCAGTCAACCCATCACATCGCCCTATTCATCCACCTTGTTGCTTAGTTTTCTCCAAATGATTATCACTTTGCTGCAAAAAAAAAGCGAAGAAAGAGGTGTCAAATACGGCATTTGATAATTTGGCATAACACACAAGTGCGCCCAATGGAAGATTGAACAAAAATGGTGACATTGTCGCGATGGGAACATCGGTCGAGCGGGAGCATAATAAGAAGGGGCTCACACTTCGACTTTCATCGCCAGCAAAATATCTTATCATTAACTTCAAAGTCCCGGGACTAGCCAAAGAGCGTGTAACCTGGCCCAGACCAAGTATACAGAAAATGTTAATCGAATCAATATCACTTTCTAACACCACGAGAATGAAATCCTGTGCACAGACAAAGGTAACCATAAAGCGATCCATCCACCAACCCAAGTCCATATGAAAGAACAACGATGTCCTGTCTTAGGACTATCAACAGGAACAAGAACCAGCAATAGTTACTACTACTTCATCATGGGTGGAAGAAGTTAGAGACATCCAAATAAAACCAATTGAAATTAGTGGAGTGGCGCCTAGAGGCCAATCTTAATTTGGTGGCTTAGAGCCCATAACAAGAACTTGATGTTGTAGGAGCATGCTGATGAATTGATGTTTTAAATGTCTTTGGTCCTCCTATCACAAACATACTCATTTGTTTTTCTCTTTTTTTTTTTTTCTTCTCATTCTTAGTTGTAGAAAATTTCTTCCAAAGAACCATTGTATTGGTTTATTCTCCCGCCAATGATCAACACAGTAGAAGAGCCACAATGGAGTCTATTTAACAAAAAACCAGAAACGGTTAAGTGAGGAACATGTAAGTTTAAGCATTGTTTTTCTTTATTATTTGGTGACGTGTTAGTAACTTTTTTTGCATTGAAATGTAGATTTTCATTTGAGCAATAATACAGAGATATCAGATGATCAATATCCAACCAAATAAAAGGGGGATGTTCAGAAAACAGATGAAATGCATAGCAGAGATCATATTTTCATTTGTATTTGGTAATGGCTACCACATAAATATCAATAAAATTTCTCCAAATTTGAATTGATTTTCTTGAGACTCACATAACTATTGGTGAATATTCTCCAAAATTCCATTGATTATGCTTAGATGTGTTCAACAGAAGACACAAGAGAGAAAATGACATGAAGACCCAAGCGCTCTCAGATTCAACATCATCTAATCAACTCCTCAGCACCTCCATTTCCTTCTATAAATTCACCCACGACCTCCCTTCATTCTATCTTCAACCAACTGAAACGCACAAGAACGATCTGCTGAAGAAATAATGTCCAAATTCACCACCCTCTTCATGATGACGCAATGTTTGCTGGTATAGATACACATTCCTCCCTGTGTTGCATTGTTTTAAAACCAGCCTGAGCATTAGTAAATTTGATAGAATGAGACTACTCCTAGAAGTACTTGACAGATTGGGACCACTTATTATGTATCGAATCGAGCTACTTGGTAATAAATAGTTCTAAATCTGTAAACAGATTGCTGGCACCCAATATGTATCGAATCGGGCTACTTGGTAAGAAATAGTTCTAAATCTGTAATTTGGTCATTACAGATTGCTGGCACCCAAATCATTCAGTGGCTTTCAATCAGCAAGAAACTCTCTATGTAGCACGAACTGGCTTTCAGTCAGCAAGAATACTATCTATGTAGCACGAACTAGCTTTCAGTCAGCAAGAAAACTAAGTAACAAGTACACGGAAACGGACACTGACATGACCACAGCACACGACAAATCTTAACAAACAGGGATTACACGGCGAGGGACATAGCAACTTCTTATTTTTTCTCTCTTTGTTATTCATACCTTCATTGTAACAGCTAATATTTACGTTCCAGAGTCTTATCGAATATGTTTTCCAATGATGGTGTTATCTATGACTATGCATATATACGTATGCATATACTTTACATTATACAGACTTTTAAAATATGAATAATTATCCTTGAAAAAGCTTTTAACATTTACAAATGCCTGATAAGCATCCAATAATGCAATGTAGAGTGCGTTAAATCTCTAGATTAGTTTAAGTTAATCCCTTAATTAGTTATTTTTAATTACTTTTGCTCGTAAGGTAGTTTAGTTTCGTTTTGTAGAGAAATTGTTCAATACAGGAGTTTCCAAGCCCAAGCCTGTCAAAGATATCTAAGGCTCAGAAATGATCAAGAACGGAATGATCAAGCCCCAAAAGCTTAGGCCGGAAAGACCCGAAGGTGACCCAACGGCTCGTAAAGGGCAAGACTAGGATCGAAGAGGCAGAAACAACTCCTAAACATGTTGGCATCGGTACCTTATGATTTATCCTATCGGTACCGAAGTGATCTAGTTGAAGCCAGTTAGCCTCTCGGTATCGGTACCTTACGATTTATTCCATCGGTACTGAGGTCTTTGCAGCAACCCTAATTGGTTTGGTATTGATACCATTTTTCTTCTCCTATCGATACCGAGACCTTATCACAGCAGCGTACCATGTTTGCTATCGGTACCGAGGGCCTCAGAGAACGAATTTTTTTGGATCTCCTGGAGAATATTCCGTGCGCATGCTTTAGATCTAGGATAGATTGTGAATCACTTTTGAATTGTTCTTAGTGTTCTTCATTTTCCAACACTTAATATTTAATTTTCTGCTTTAAGTAATTTGTTTTTGCTATTTTTGTCTTCATTAAAGTTGTAGACAATCTTCCGATCTATCGTTTAATCTAGTTTTCTTCAAGTATTGTTATTTCAAATATGCTAGCTAGATTTTTGCTGGCTTTTATCTCTCTAGATATGAGTGAGTAGTTTTTCAAGATTAGGTCATGGGGTGATTAGCACCTCATGGCTTGAGTTAAATTTGTTTTTCTCATCATAAAGTTTGAATCTTTGGTTCGAAAATTGATGTGTAGTTCGGTTTTGTTTGTCAAATTGCTAAGATGTTAACCTCCTTGATCATGTGTAGGTAAGAGCGAGCCTACTTACCACACATGATGCTTGGAGCTCTGTCGCTCGAGGTGTTTGCCAAATGAATTCTAGAGCTAGCTTGGTAATCGAACCATGTATCTTTCGGGTTGAGAACCTTAGTTGTGTATCTCAAACCGAGTAGTAGGGTGAGAAGAGTAGTTTGACTTGAGTCGTGGGTGTTAGTAATTCCTAGACCTAACTTGCTTTTTATCCTATTTAATTTGCTTTTAATTTAGTCTTTTTACTTTCCACCGCATACGTAAAACAAAGTTGACTGCCTAAAAGCCGAAAACCTTGCTTACTTCTAAAAATCCAGTAAAGTCGTACTAATTATTTCTTTGGGTACGATCCTAGTCTTCCGGATTATTATGCTTCAATTGAACGCTTATACCCTATGCTTGGGGTGATCATATTTCTATATATTGACACAAACGAAGCAATGCCACCCCACCTTGTCCCCATGTGTGTCCCCCCATGTCTCAGTCAGCAATATTTAGTCTACCATGCTAGACATAGTTTAATAAGCACTTAATTTATCTCAAATCCTAAATTTACAAACATGTCAAGTGGATAAGCTCTGAAACTTAGTGTCACAAACAATGTTATATTTTACCAACAAGCCTCAAAAGAACCATAGGTGACAAATAGCTCCCCCGTCTTACAGAAGAATATAACTTTCCTTGTTTTGCTCCAACCCTGGACACCTTCCAATGCAGTTCCTCTGAAGGCTCACATTTGAAAATACGGTGAACTGTGGGCTCTTTGCTTGCATAACTTGATGTTACTTCCGGCTTATTATGTTCAAGCCAAATGGGTAAATTTCCTCTTGATAGGATACAACGTGCCACAAATTAGCATGCCTAACTAGAAGAGGGATCCAAAATCTTCAACCTACAAAACTTTACCAATATCCTAAGCAACTTCAAAAAGACTCTATAGTCCATACTATTGTCCATTTCAAACGTGCCACATTCCCACTCAAGTTCAAGTCTCCCAAGTTGCCTTCTAACATGACAAAAAACAAGCACAAGAAATACTGGAGGGTGTGGGGAGGTTCTGCCCAGGATAGAACCTCCTCAAATATTGACAAGACCAGGTCATTTTATACAACACACACAAAAATTGTCATCCCCTCCAGTAACGGACTTCTAGTTATCTTGCTGGAGATGATCTGATAAAACCTTAAGTGCTGGCAAAATAGAACTCCATGAAGACACTAGTTATCATCTTTAATCAACATCAATCTCAAAGAAAAGAACGAGTAAAAGTATACATGGCTCCAAATGATCAAATTCAGGACTAGAAAACCAACTTCTTCTGAGATGAGCTGATTAATGACAATACATCAGGTCCTTTCCAGGAAGACTCCTTGTACAACAGTTTCTAATCATATCTTGATGATCACATGATGCAAATCATTTTGTAGACAAAATCATGTCACACAAGTAACTGGAAAATACCTCATCATTATAACTGCATATCCTCAAATCAGCCACTCTCATGGAAGGAGGGTAAGGTAGACTGCAGCGACAGACTCCCTCAAAAATCAGTAAATACTGAATAACAGCAGTTTGGAAAGGCAGCATGATATGTTTTAAGGACAAAACAAAGTTTCATTGCACCCACGAAGGGACTATAGTACTATACCATAGTTCTGACCAGCCTAATTACCATGAACAATACAATATATAGTTCTAAAGCAAAATGCACTTGAAAATGCTCAACTATAGTTGCAACAACAAGCTGATGTTCATATCAAAATAATAATAAAAGCTAAAAAGAAAGTTATTAGGTGGGTGTATATAGAGTAGCACAAGGGAAGAAAACATGTAGCATAACTTGTCATGTCCTTGCAAGTTGCAACCAGTTCCACTGCTGAAAAATTCTTGACACTTTGGGTCCAAAATCATCAGGACTAGAACTCAAAGATGAATCAAGTTCTTGATGAATACAGCAGAAGCCATGAAAAGGGCTTTGTGTTTAATGTACTGGAAAAGGGTAGATGAGTCACAAGTAATCCTCTAGGAGAACGGCTTAACAGGATTCGTGAAAAACCTGAGCTATAACGCAGCAACTTCTTTAACAGCCAAGTAGAGCAGCAAATACTACAACCTCAAAGACACCAAAAGGAAACAGCCCTTGCTTCAAAGATGCTAAAGTGATCTATACAATTCAGGAATCTGTTTAAACAGCTTAGAGCCTAATAGTTTGCACCCTTTTATACAGAAAACATCAGTACAAATGGAAGAGAATTAATAAACTAACCAGCTAACTAAAGTGGTCTAAACAGTTCAGATATCCCAAATAGCTTTGCAATAGCTTTCAGAGTAGTTACATCAAGGTAGACACTACATATCATGATTGAAAACTGAAACCTACACCTCAAAACCATTGTGGTTCAAACACGTATTCCTTTACAGTTTACATAGTTGCAAACAACAACAGTTAACATTCATGAGCTTAGTTCAATTAGCGCAACCAATAAATTTCTGCACTTGTATCCCATATTGTACAATTTTTGACACAGAGGCCACATTCTTCCGCCAACACCCATAAGAAAAAGGGTCTAAAAAACTACCTCCCATTCCAACCCAGTAACTGAACGGATCGATCATCTATTGTTTGCCAAGAAACTTTTAACCGTGTCACCATAACTGCAACTGGAGCCCATTTACCTTCTGTTCCTGCTCTTTCACAACAAACAGTATCCAGCTTAAGAACTCTTCCCAATGAAGCCGGCCCATGACTGCCATTTGCAGATAAAATCCTGGTTTTCATTTTGTTGAGGGGAGCAGATAAAACCCTGGTTGAACAGTCAGAATGTCAACAGAAGTTTAAAGTTCTATTCAACTACTTCCCATACTTCCGAGCCACTAAAGGGATGCACTTGCAGAATCCACATCCATCAAACGTAATTTTCTCTTTCCTTCTTACTGGTATCTTCAACTCTTAAACGCCCATGACACAACCAACTAGAAACTGTCAGTTCAAAGGATTAACAAAGAAGCTTAGCTGATTGTTTCCAGAACCTGTAGCCACCGTCATTCAAGAGAGAAAAACATCACAGTATACCATGGTCATAACTCTTAACAGAGATAAAGATGTTAACGAGCATCCTCCCTGAAAAATTAACTCAATAGGATTCCATCCATTTCCTTATATGAACAGCTTACACATGGAATAAATAATGATATTTAAGTAGCTACCAAAGTTCTAGTACCACCCATGATATGTAAATACAAAGCAAGGCATATGGTAACAATAACAGAGGACTTAGCCCCAACATATCTTACGACTTGTAGTCCCCTCTCCACGGCCTCTTCATGAACTACACTAACACTTCTTTTCAAATCCTCTGATATCTTCCACAAGAAGAACTCCACCAGAGATCTAATGGTCTCAAATGTCACCCTCCCCGTCACATCAACCACGAACCTCCTATTGCTCGGTACTGCCAATGTGGACGTAATAGTACTCATCCACCCACTATCCTGAATCCCATTGGGTGTGCTTTTAAACTCCTCCCTCATTCTACTTGGATTTCTGTTGTGATCAACAATTGACCCAGAATCACTTGAACTCGAGTCCCGATTGGATTTTGGATTAGTCAACACTTGGTGAGATGTTTTCACTAGTGTTTCCACTGCCCCATTACAAACAGAAACCATAAAATCTCTGACTTTGGTCTGGTGCTTAGGATTCGTCAGCCCAGCGAAGATTTCATCGTACATATTAACATCCATTGTCCTGTCCAGGAAAACAGCAACCGCTGTACTCACAAATGTCTGAATGCAATCAGCTATCAGCACTTTACACTTTTCACTCGAAACCACATTTACCCATCCATCACCGCTCAACCCATTGTTCGATTCACCATTCGAGTAAAACGCCAAAACCAAGTTACGCGCAAAGCTACCAACCACCACCGATACAAACCCGGTCCCAGCATTCGACATCAATTTCTCCACAACACGATCCGAACAACTCGATTTCGACCCCTCCCCGCTCTCATCTCCCATTTCCACCCGACACCCACGCAAAACCCCGACCGTCATCGCCTCTGTAACCCTAACTACCGACTGCGAAAACTCCTCCGACCTCGCGATTTTCGACAACTGCTTCAAACTGTTGGGAATCTGATCAGTATCAGATTCCAGAAACTCCCTCAAGTCCTTGGACACTACACTAACAGTTTCAGCAGAATCAGAAACTGTTTCCGCTATTGAAACCAAAGCTCCTATTAACTTGAAAAGTCTCTTCCTTTTTCTCGCTATAGAAGGCAAGTGATACAATTTATAAGCACCATAAGTTGAAACACCGAATAGAGCTAAAGCAATAAGGTACCTTTTTCGTCTTCGAGAGAAATCCAAGCCTTGTTTTACCAGTTGGAGATCCATACGCGCAGACAAAAGTAATTTGCCCCCTTTTTTAAGGGTTTATGATTTGTTTGAAGTTTGGTGGGAGAGATTTGGGGGTTGACGAGTATCGAGGAACCTAGGGCTTCGTTTTCCTTGGTATGATAAATGGCGGAATTGAGAAGTCGTGGTCCACGGATAGGATGATTGGTGGGAAATTCAATGCGGAGAAGTGAGGAGAGGGACGAAACTGGAGAGAGAGAGAGAGAGAGAGAGAGAGAGTCGTCTACGCAAAGTTGTGAAGTTTCGGATGGGTTCGTTAATTAATGTCCAGAAAAAGGAAGAGGTGGAGGGAGGTTTGTTTGGAAAATGTGGAAATGAAGGGAAAAGGAAAGATTAATGTTCGTTAGGCTTTGTTTGGTTCTCGACTTAATTTTAGTTTTTGTTTTGTTTTCAATTATTATTCTATTTTTTTTTAGTCATTACTCTATTTTTTCAATTATTACTTTCACATCTCTCTCTATCTCTTTTCAATCATTACCCATATCTCCAATCATTACTCTATTTCTCTCTCTATCCACTACCAAAACTAAACTAAACTAAATTCCCAACCAAATACTACCAAAGGCTTTATTCGGTTATTTGTTTTGTTTTGTTTTAGTTTTGTTTTCTAATCATTATCTTATTTTTTTCTTCAATCATTATTTTATTTCTCTAATTATTACTTTCTCATATCTCTCCAATCATGACATCTCTCTTCAATCATTATCTTATTTCTCTTTTCGCTCACTACCAAAACTAAACTAAACTAAACTAAACTTTCAACCAAACAAAGCCCAAAGATTTTCTTTACTCCTGTTTACTGGGAGAGGAAAGGTGAGAAAAAATGGAGACTTAAAGAATCATCCTCAAAAACAACTCTCCTTAAGTTTTCATCCTGCACTTTTTTTGCACTTATAATTTCATCCTATTTTTTTATAATACCAAGACTGTCCATATATACATATATATATATATATATATATATATATATATATATATATATAGCACCGAAAAAGAGGATGAAAACGTAAACCTCCAGTCCCTTCCATAAAATTGGTGGATTTCATCCCAATCCAAAAAAAAAAATTCCATAAATTCAAAAAAAAAAAAAATTCCAAGACTGTCCCTATATATATATATAGACCCGAATTCAAAAAAAAATTCCATAAATCTCGCCGATTTCATCCCAATCTCACCCATAGTCAAAAACATCCCATATTAGTTAATTTTTAAAATCCCTAAATCTTGCCCATTTCACCCAATCCCTCTCTGAAATCTTGAAACAGTATTGTTCAAACCAGAGGAGAAGAAATCGAAATCAATTTCTACAACGCCACCCCTCCAAACGAAGAAATTCCCACCACCTCCGCGCCCGGAAAGGCCTCACCATGGTGGCAAAGGGCGTCCAAAAAACTTTATCCAAGACCTCACTCATCGCCAACTTCCTGCCCGCCGGCAATCTCCTCACCTTCGAGACCCTCATCCCCACCGTCTACCGCGGCGGTGGCGGCGAGTGCACCCACGTCACCACCCTCATGATCACCGCCCTGCTCCCCCTGTGCGTGTTCTCCTGCTTCTTCTTCCACTTCACGGACAACTTTTGCGTGCCGGACAGGCGGGTCTACTACGAGTTCGTCACACCAACGGGCTAGCCATGTTCAAGCCCGGTATCGAAGTGCAAAGTGCCTAAAGAGGAAAGGTACAGGCTCGGGCTTTCAAATTTTGTCCTTTCTAGTATGTCGGCACTGGTGTTCTTGGCCATAGCGTTTCGGACTGCCGGTCACGGGTTGTTTGTTCCCGGGTCATGAGAAGGAAATGGATAAGGTTATGGAAGGGTTTCCTTTGAGGTTGGGATTGTTTGTAGCAGGTTATTTCTTGTGGGTTTTTTTTGTTTTCATGATTTTTCATGTATTCCGATATGAATAACTGCGTTTTCCAACCACTGGCGATAAAGTCATATGTGAGCATTTTTTTTTTCCATGGTGTATTCATGTTTTTGATGTTTATTTATGTGTTTTCATGAATAAAACATGTTATTCGATTTCATGGAAAAATTGAAACGGTTCATGCATGATGAAAAGGCCTTTGGCCATCAGCTTTATGGATTATAAATATTGGCCAATCAGATATGATAAAATGATCATGTTTTATGAAATTAACACGATAAGTTGACCACATTTTTTTATGTATTGATCATGTTAAAATGCTCACGTATTATCCAAAAAGATCCTATCTTTAATTGATCTTATTCCATGAAATATGGTTAAATTACCATCAAAACAGATGTTATCGTGATTAGCGTTTCATGGTTAAATTACCATGTAGATTTCAATGTTTTATAACCATTCGTAATCTAGATTGAAACCGATTTAATAAACATAACATACTCCCAAAATATTATCATTGAAATAAAAAAGAAATCAATCATATTAAAATTACCAAAAAAATCATGAATTATGATTGTTTTGATGCGATTCAATTTGAAATATAAAAGTAATAGGATAAAAAAATAAAAGTAATCAATTATATTTAAATTTATCAAATTCCATTGAATTAGGAAAATAATCCAATCCAATCCCACTAAATTAGGAAAGCAATATAACAAAATATATGTATATCATAGTGAAAAAGGTAAGAAAGGTAATTCATACACTAAGAGGATGAAAACATAAACATGAAAAAAGGGCGGGATGAACTCTTACATGACATGGATAAAGATGATGGATATTTAAATATTCGGAGAAAAATGGTAAAATAGAGTTTTAGGAATAATAAAAAAATTCCCCTCATTTTCTTTTATTTTTCTTCTTAATTATTTTCTCTCCTCTTTTCTTTCCTTCCACAAGTTCGAAACAGAAAACGAGGAAAGAAAATCAAGATGTAGTAGGAACTAGGAACATATACAATCGGGCACCAAAGGTGATGCTGCCAAGCACTTCTGCAAAGCAGATGCAGAGTACTTAGTAGATTCGGCCAATTATCTCGGCAATCAACAGTTTGGATCTTAACCGAGCAATGGACGGTTTAAATTTATATGCCTCAAATTCAATTCTAGTCATTCGTGCCAAAATGAATGGCCGAATCAACTGCTCTGTTCCGCTCAGTAGCATCCCCTGTCCAACACCGAATGAACAGACATTAAAAAAAAAATGTGTTCAAAATCGTTCGATTTCTAAAAAATTATGTGTACGTTACATTTTTCGGACGATTGATCAGTTCGAATCAGTGTAGTGTGTACTAGGGGTGTTCAAGAAAATCGCACAAATCGTAAAACCGGTCCGATCCGGACCTAACCGTCCAATTTGGTCCGGTTCTGTAGTTCTATGGTCAGGTTATGGTTCCAAAAAAAATAAGAACCGTTAATTTTGGTTCGGTTACTGGTTCTCAATTAATGAACCGTGGTTAGAACCAAACCGGACCGTTTAAAACTAAGATAAATATAGATATACTTATGTGTGTGTAATTAAATATGTACTCGAATTTGGTAGGTTAATCTTTTCCTTGCTAAACTTAATTTATTTAGAGATGAAATTTCATTTATTAGGAAAGCTTTTATTTTCTTCCTTCCTTTCCTATTCCACGAAATTATCTTTCTATTTCTTTAATTTTATGAGTTCATATTTTGTAAATAAGTGTTTGATGCTTATTGGATAGAACCGGAATCGAACCAAAACCGAACCGGTCTTGCAGTTTGGTTCTGATTAGGTTCCATGCATATATTGGTTAGGTTCTGGTTCTCAATTTTCTAGAACCGTTTGAAATGGTCCGATTACTGATTTTCTAAAGAACCGGACCAATCCGGACCGTGTACATCCCTACAGACTGCCTGCTTACAATTGGAGGAAATTAGGCGTTAGATTTGGTTGGGGGATATATAGATTTTTTTTTTTTCGGTCAGGATGTGGTAGTTGCTATTGATTTCTGAGCTTTGCACATGACCATGTTGTGGTTGGAGCCCATCAATCTAATCCAACTGACCATGTTATAAGGGAGTCAAAAATAATACTCACGTAACAATTCAAACACAACATTAAATCCAATCTCTTACATACATGTAGATCTCACACATACTACTAGGGAGCCGGCTCCAGTTGACTCCCTATTCCTCCCGCCATCCCTGTTCAATTTTCAACATTTGTGTGCCCCATTCCAAACCCACAAGAATGACCAAAGATACTTATCTGTAGGGGCAGACCCATTAAGGGTCCCATGGGGGCACGCGCCCCCACTAGCGGCGAGTCTAGCTCTACGAATAACCAAGTCTCAGGTTTTGACCATCAAACTAATTCCTTGGGGTTTAAATTTTCCAAATAACTTTGGTACCCTTCAAAATTTGTCTTAAAATTATGGTATTGTCTAGTGTCTTCACTTAATAGATATTGTTATGAGACATTACACTTAATAAGAATTTTTTGAAAGTTCAATTGAAACAACAATAACATACTAACTGAAAGTGATGGATGAAATTCATTGTTATTTCCTTTATGAAATTCTTATTTACCACGGTTAGTAATATGTGCCCCCACTAACTTAGATTTTTGGGTCCGCCACTGCTTATCTTGTGATTTCTATAACTAATGCTATGTTTGGATGAGTTTTTAAATAAAATTTGAGAATTTTTTTATGAGAGTAATGATTGAAAGTATGAGTAATAAATGAAGAGAGATAGAGAGAGAAATAAGAATAATACTAAAGATAGAGGTAATGAATTGAAAGTAATAATTGAAAGTAAGGGTAATTGATTGGATATCAATTGCTACATGAAAAATCACATTGGTGCAAGAACGAATAGACGATGCAAGGAAAAATAGATCATCCATCGTTTATTTTTTGTTTTTTTGCACTATTGTGATTTATTCATGTATTAATGGATATCCGATCAAGTTGATTCTCAACAAACTGTTTTCTTATGTGGTGTCTATGAGATGAAAGGTCCACTTCATCCTGCAGACCCCAATTGAGTCCGCAGTTGCTGAAAGCTGAAAAAGATTGGAGGATTAGAGACTAGACGGAGTTGTACGTTGTTACGAGGGTTTTTTTTTTTAAACTATAAAGAAACATAGAAATTTCCCAAGCACTTACCCACAAACTCACGTGAAATGTGTCAGGCCCTCCTTTCATGTGCTGAGTGTGAATATATTTGAGTAAAAATCGTATTTGTCTATAAGTTGAAATATCCACATCATTCCCACAGGGTCCAAATGAGTCCACAATTGATAAAAGTTCAACGTAATTGGAGGATTAGAGATTAGTCCGAGTTGTAAAATGTTACAAGTTTTTTGACAATTGTAAAGAAACACAATTATTCAGGGAAGAGAAATGCTAAGTGCAAAGAAAATGAGCAAAGAAAATACCCTTAAATTATACATGAACGGCTCATTATGTAAATCTGAGCCGTTCATGTACACTTTAAGGGTCTTTTCTTTGCCTATTTTCTTTGTTCCTAGCACTCCTCTTCAGGAAAATACTTACCCACAAACAGGATGGTGTGAGACCATCCATTCATGTGAGAGAGTATAAATGTTCATCTAAATTGCGTACGTGGGGCCTATGAGATGAAAGGTGCCCATCATTTTTGCAAGCAGCAAATGAGTCCAAAATTGCTAAAAGCTATCTCGTTCATTTTGAAATTTGGATTTGGATTTGTAGGTAATGAATGTAGAGAAAAATAGAATAATAGTAATTGAAAGTATGGGTAATGATTGGAGAGAGATAGAGAGAAAAATGAGAATAATAATTAGAGAAAAATAGTATAATGATTAGAATTCAAAATCAAAAACCCCAAAACGAACAGGGTCGGGATTGCAGGATTAGAGATTAGACAGAGCAGTACATTTTTACAAGTTATTTTGACAATGACAAAAAAATATGAAAACTCACACAAACACTGACCGGAATTGGAGGATAGAGACTAGACGGAGTCTATCTATACGTTGTTACAAATTTTTTTTTTTTTTTGGACAACTATAAAGGAACACAAATATTCATTCAAATACTTAACCCCCAAATTCACATGGATGGTGTGAGACCTTTCATTCATGTGAGAGTATGTAAACATTTGTGTAAATTGCATATACGGTGTCTGTGAGATGTAAGGTCTGCATATCCTTGCAGGCCCCATATGAGTCCACAAACAACTTAAACGGGTCGGACTGGACAATGGGATTGGACAATGAGATCCTAGATGGAGTTGCCATTAGTAGACGATAGAATTGGTCATCAGAAATTAATCGTAGTTTGCATAATCTGGCCCGAAGGCCCTAACACCATAAAATATACGAAGACAAACAAATTTAGGCTCAATAGATCAAAAACAAGAAACAGAATCTGTAGTTCACCGAGACCCACAACCTCTCTTTCAAGAATCAGAAGCCACACCTCCTATTGATTCCTATGTAGTTCTCAACGGCAAGCCCCTCCCAAACACTGAAAATCAAGAAAGATAAGGAAACTTAACCTTTCATGGAATAAGGGCAAGTACAACATGGATTTGGGCAACGAGTTGACTTGCTCTTGCAACATGAGAAATAAAGAAGAGAAAAAGATACTTCTTACCCACTGCATTGTGAGAGGAGGCGAATATATACCCGTTACTCAGGAGACTTTCATACAATCAAGACAGATGAGATGGAGTTTTAAGGCCACATACCAAGTTGCCAGGCTCACAACCCACATTCGAACATGAATCCCTTTCGCTCACCAATGGGCAATGGACACTGAACGATTTTCTTACATGATCCACACACCCACACAAAAAGAAAAAAGAAAAGGAAACGGAAAAGGCAGGCTTGTATCTATTCACCATTTGTTCTCTCAACGACAGAGAACTCGTTTTACTTCAAAAACAATTGAAGTCAAAAGAATCAATTTCAATCTTCCATTCAAAAAACTTTACAATAGAGGTTGCCCGAACGACGATGCTTCTCCTTGCTGAAGTCAAAACACATGCCAGAATCAATCAAGGCTCAAATCACTCGGCGGAAATTGATGACTAATCCATCATGAAGTAGAGCTCATGAATTGTCATCACATCCAGTACTCAACCCCTTCGGCCAGACAAACATATTTACCACACAACCAAGTTCAAGCCTCCTCAAATAAACAATCGCGCTTGTGGTCACCGAAGTTACTCCTGGAAGGTTTTGGCGAGTGTCCAAGACCTGTGGTGACTACTTGGGTTTTAGAGGCATAGTACAATCGTCATCTTCTTCAAGATCACTGAACGACACATCCTCATCATTCCCAAAGAAAGTAGCAGTTCCACTGTACCCGTCTAATTCGGAATCTTCTTTAAGCCAGTCATCATCTTCATCCTCGTCGTCATAATTCTGTATCGGTACTTTAAACGAAGGACCAGCAACAAGATCCACATCCCTTGTCTTTATCACTGGCTCCTCTTCAATGAAAGATTTGTCAACAATTCTAATCTCAGTGCTTGCAGCAGGGTTTTTCTCAGTCTCAAACTCTGTGGTCACAGAGTAAGTTGCCGGTTCGAAAGCAAATGTCCGGACTGACATATTTCCACTAGTATCATCAAATGGAGGATCATCAAAAGGTTCCTCCCATCTATTATTCCATCTGTTAGCACTCTCTTTTGCACATGAAGTGCCTCCTGTTTCTGTTTTAGTTCGCTTTTGTAGCTCTTGCATCCACATAGCTCTTGCTGCCACAATCTGCGATACATTGAATCCCAAGTCATATTGGAAAGGTTTGAAATATATTATCTCAGGATAACTTGACACACTAAAAAACAATCATAGTCATTGTATTTCACTACACTTGTCTACCAGAGTCATTTTGTAGCATCTGCTACACTAGCTGGCAACCTAGTGCTAGCAGTGGAAGAAATAAATGAAAATCAAACATAACAGGGACATGAGATGGATACTCATCCTGATCTTTTACTCTACTGGATTTCTGGTCATCAAAATGTGTTCAATTAGTACATGGAACTGAAACATAAAGATGAGATACAAAGCACTCTACTGCAGTGGTCGAGGTTGGGGTAGTACAGATCAACGTGGTGATCGTACGCCGTCATCCGGCATATGAGCAACCTTCCAACGACATTTAAGACCTTTTCAATCTTAGAATTGCGGAGGGATTTGTGAAGGAAAAAGAAAGAGAATCGGAAACGACAGGCAAAATTGATGAGAATTATTTTTCCTCTTTTCAAGTTGGGTTAGGAAATGAGAAAAAAAGAAGCAGTTATATTGATAATAAAAGAACTTTCTTCTGATTTATTTACGCTTGGGAAAAAAATATGTGTACATAATCATGTCTCCCTTTCGTTACCCTTTCCCTTGGAAAGTAACATTCCAAACAAAGCCTTAATAGACAAGGGTTTGGAGTCTTCGGACCATCTGGTTATCCAACTCAAAGAGGGAAGTACAAGTTGAAAATGAAACCCTCCTAGAGCCTAGAGCGCAGTACAAATTGTAATTTCGTGACCAGGAACTCTCAAGTTGCATGAACTGCAAGTTATGAATCTTGAGGGTGTTTTTACAAGCTAAGTTTCACCTTCAGGGTTAGCTTATAAAGCCAACTTTGCTGCATAGAGAAGGGAACAAATTCTGGAACGCTCGTCATTGGATGAACCTTAGTTGCAGGAACCTTCAACTATGCCCACGTTTCTTCGACGGAAACGCGTTTCCGCGTTCCCGTCGAAGGAAACTCCAAAAAACTCGTCCCAATGACGACGGGAACTTGTTCCTTACCCATACGGGAACTTACACCCAAAAAACGGTTGAAAGACTTACGATTCAAGTTGCAATTGGTACCTTTAAAGTTGTTTTGTTCTTGTTGATGTGCACATCTGATCTTAACCTTCTAGAGTCATACTAATGCCTTTAACTTTTATGCCTACTTAATATGCACAAGAGCTCTATTGTGTAATCATGTGCTACAATAAAAATGTTGAAATATAACTAGAAACTTATAATTTTAATAGTAATATTTTGGGTGGTAGAATAATATTTTTATATTGACATTTAACAATATAAAATTCCAAAATATATTTATAATTTTAATAATTTTTCCTAACCACTCCCAATGGCGCTCCCACACTTCTATGATCATTCGCTCCCCCATCCCCACCCCCGCTCTGCTCTCGCTGTGTAACTAAGGGATGAACCTATGAATTGAATGAAATTTGGCACAAACTTGGGGAGAAAGGGAATGGAAAGAAATAAATTATATCAATGTCGGAACCAAGAAAGTAGTAGAGTCAAAATTTTCCAACCATCCCCATAATAACATGGTGACACCACATGAGACCAACTTACCTGGGGAGTGGACAAAAGCTCAGCATCATGTTTGTGCAATCTTGAGTGCAATAGAACAAAATAGACCTTCCAAAAGTAACTGTCACTCATGTGTGCAGGGCAAAGTTCAATCCTGAGAGCAGCTAACCTAGGCGCTAGACGTTGAATAGCCAACACATGCTCATGTTGGGCATTAGACATCTCCAAATCTGCAAAAGCGCGAATGGAACTTGAATCATACAAGCTCAAGCTCTGAACAGATCAAGTGGGCATTTTGAATTAAAGAAAGCTTCCTACAGAAATTTAAAAATAAATATCGCCTTCTCCTACCAATTACACAGACACCTTCATTGCTAGAGACAGCGTCTTAAAGCAAAAGATGTTAATGAACATTTAGCCATTCACAATCGGCTATAAAATCTTTACATTGGAATAAAGAAACAAATGGTGAGTTGCCCCAGCAGTTCTTGTAAATTGCAGTCAACTGGGCCATTCTGTTAAGTAATGATCTTCCAAAAGTAAGGATATATCTATGAGAGTTTGGGGTATAGAAACCATAATCAAGGTTTTGTGGAGGTCATATGAAACAAAATGATTTATCACTAACCGACTACATGTTCCTTTCATGATTGCAGCAAATGACAGCAAACAAAGAATAATCACAGTTAGTAAGTGATGTCTTGACTTGGACCTTCTCATGCACCTAAAAGTATTCAGTATTCTGAATAAAAGCAGGATGAGAACTGGCGCCCAACATCCGAATCTCCATGGCACTCGACCAAAGTACATATAACCAGTCATAAATGTGTAACACTGTGTGTTGCGCAAAGAAGTTGAGATGGGATCATAGGGCAATATATTAAATGGTTCAGCTTTTAGGAGAACCAACATACAAGGGAGGTGCAAGATCAATGGAAAGTTTAATTTGATGAAAATTCATCTGGACTGAGTAATCACACAAATAGACATAAGGCCTTGATCCTCAGTACCCACTTTGGTTGTCCTAATGATATAACAATCAGAGCAATATTAAACAAGAATACAATATCAGAGACAAGGCATGCATGCTTTGTAGAATAGGCATTGTGTCAGATTCGCAAGGATGCAAGATAGACCCATAAAACAATTCCAATCTACAAAAACATCATTTACAAATTCCATATTCCTAATAATCTGACGGGCTGATGGCATGAACAAAAAATTATGATATAGCTGATTACATTGGTCATAACATACTAGACCAGAACCATATTTAACATATATTAACACCCTCGACCACAATAGAAGACACGAATCAAATGAAGCAAACAAGAAATGCACATTTAAAAAAATTCCGAGAAAAGAAAGACATAGTACATATGTTAGAAACTTAGAATCTGTAAAACAATCATAGAAAAAGCATAGAAAGGCATAAAAGGTTACAAACGTCTTACAAGCAGAAGTTTGAAAACTGATCCAATTTGAATTAAAAGAAGTACATCCATACATTTTGAACCTCTCAAAAATCTTATAGAACTAGGGAACTTAGTTTAGACAGTTAGATAACTTGGATTTCAAAATATAGAACTCTAACCCATGCTTAAAACTTTATGCATGCACATAACAATATAACATTATCCAGTCAATTAAGACCAATGGATTAGAATATGTCCAGCAAATTAAATATTGTTAATGGAAAATGGACAAAGTCATTCTCACTAAATGAAGGCATGGAAACATTGGAAAGTGACTGAAGAGACATAAAATTGGATTGAGAATGTCTCAAGTGGATCCATTCTTGTCAATTCTGCCAGTTTCTAAAAGTTTTCTTAAGCACGTTTGCCTCAATTTTTCTCATTAAGTTTCGATTGAAACTCTAAATGTCAACTTTACAATCATTCTCAGACAAATTCTATAAGTGTTCAAGGAAGCAAATACTCAGAGAGTATGACAGTCTAGTCAGGGAAAGCAAGAACCCATGACAGAAACATATGAATAGAAGTGACATGTAAGCTATGCACTCCTCACTCAATGCCTTGCGTTAGTTCCAAACTCCAATCACCTAAACAAACCCAAAAAGCTACATTGGTCACTTACTTCTCTTTTCGAGTTCGAAACCTCCCTGCTATCAACTCCTTTGAGGCCAACCTATACGGGGCTTTTTGCTCCAACTTTAATTGGGTCCCACTAATGGACGGTGAGACTGGTCTCCGGATTAGTCGAGGTGCACGTAAGCGTTGCCCCAGACGCGTATATTTTGTCTGATGAGTTATAGTAATAGTGGACACGTAAATTTTGTCTGATGAGTAACACCAAGAGTTATAAGAGTTCGCTAGCATGGTACATGGTACAAGGATTAGTTGAGGTGCGCGTAACCTGGTCGGGACACCTTAGTCATTGAAAAAAAGAGTTGCGATTCCAGTAATTAAAAACCAAGAATCAATGACTTACCATCGACGTCGTCTTCTTCCTCCATGGGAAAATCCAACCACGTCTCCGGATGATGTGCGATATTCATCGCGAAAGCCAACACCTCCTCAGTAACGCCAGCGGCCTCCCCGACAATCTCATCCTCCAGTTCCAACGGCTGAGATTCCACTTCATTCCTCGACTGATCATGATGCTCCCAGTGGTCCCGATCAGCCACTGCTCGATCGATGCGGTTGTGACACGGTAGCAGTGGGGGCGGCGGAGGAGGAGGAGGAGGGGCGAGGAAAGAGGCGACGCCCCATAGCTGTCGGGTTAGGGTTTCCTTGAATTCCGTTATGTCTTCTCTAACGCCTCGACCTGGTCGATCTTCTTCTTCGATGTCGTCGTTTTCTATGTGTTCGGATTGTGAGTGGTTAGGGTTCGGTTTGCGGGGATTGGTTTCTTCTTCTTCATCGTCGTCGTCGTCGTCGGTGTTTTCATCATCGTCGTCGTCGATGCGGAGGGAATCGGCGATGGATCGAGCCAACCATGACATTGTTACGATTAGGAATCGAGAAAGTTGCTTGGATTACGGAGTAGTATTATTCGGAGTATTTTTGAAAAGAAAAAGAAAGAAGAAAAAAACAAAAGATTGATTGGGAGCAGCAATCGAGAGGATATTGGGGGGGAATTTGAAAAAGCCTGACGATTTGATTTGATCATTCCGTTTTCTTTTTCATTTTGTTTGCCAGTTGCACGTCGGACTGTTGGAGAGAGGTCCCACGTTGACCATTTCCCTAACTGGTAGTACCAATGTGGCTTTTTTTTATTTTTTTTTATTTTAAAAAATTCGTATTTGATAATTTTGTGTCAAAGTTTTATGACTTATTGATTCGTTTCATCAAGAAAAATTGAAAAAGTTACAAAAGTTTGATGCAAAATAAACAATGTGAAAAAAAATCAAATAAAGACAAAAGAAATAAGTTACTTACTTTTCAATCCAAACCCGTATTTTCTTTTCTTTTTGAAACTACCCCCAAGGTTTCTGCAAATTATAGATTTCCTTCTCACGTTTTGGAAATTACAAATTACCCGCTATCGTGATATATATATATATTTTTTTTGATCCACCACTATCGTGATATAGCCACTAAGAAACTCAACGAAATCAGATAGTCCTAATTACAATGGACTACACTAGCTTTTTTGTAGCCTGTGAAACGCTGCAAATATGTGAAAATAGTCTTTCACAGGCTTAATAAATAGTTTGGTCCATTGTAATTAGAATATGATGATGTCAGAAAGATTCTGTTGAATTTTCTAGCGGCTAGATCATGATAAGAAAGTAATTTGTTACTCAACATGAGTTATTTTGAAATTTCTCAAAAATATGAGGTCAATCTATAATTTTTAGAAACCTTGGGGTGGTTTTGGTAACTTACCTTCTTTTTTTTTTTCTTTTCTTTTTTATAACCGGGCCATTTCAGTACTGCTTCCGTCCCTTTTTAAGTGTTCTGCTTCGTAATTCCAACTTATTAAAAAGACATTATCATTACACCTTTCACATCAACTTTTTCCTCCACTTTCCTTACTTACCCATTATCATTACACTTTTACTCACTAACTTTTCAAAATAAAATATACTTTTATGGACAAAATAGACAATGTACCAACTTTTACCCTCATAACTTAACAAAATGGATACTTATAAAGGGACAACCCAAAATGGAATACTAGACTCTTAAAAAGGGATGGAGGGAGTAATATTTTATTCTTTCGATCTTTCCACCACGAGAAATGATACGGACCAAGACACTCAGTCCAGAAAAAAACTGTCCAGGAAATTCAATCAACGATCCAAATTTAAAAAAAAATTGATTTTCAAGGAAAGAGTTCTGAACCGTAGATTGGATTTCCTGGAAGGTTTTTGTTTTCTCTTTCCTGAACCGTACAAGGTCTGTTCCACCATCCATCATGGGTCATCGTGCATTCATCGTAGTAGTATGAATTGTTCACATTGTTCCTCAAAGTTAAACTGTCTACGATCGTCTATTCTATAAACCAAAATTCGATTTTTGATATATCTATCGATATCTAATAAAGATAATTTTTTGCGTGAATATACCGATTTGCGGTCCCTACAAGATGAATAATTCAAATCATTGCGATAAACTCATGGTGGAGCTCACAAATAACGGTGGTGGACAAAATTACACTCTTTAACTTTTTTTGTTTTTTAAAAAAAAGTCAATTTACACTCTTTAATAACTTATCTGGTCTGTATTAGTGGTTGATGTGGGTTGGGCTTGTTCCTCCTTCTTCGACCTCAACTCAGCCCGCGGTATTAATCTCAAGTCTCATAAATGAAAACGAGAGCTTCTTCTTCCTTTATTTTTTAGGATTCTTCCAGGCCGATCCTATGTAGACAGATTATGTCTCATAACATTCATGTGCACAAATGCGCACAAGTATTTTTCCATGGGATCGTGTCCCCACATGCATGTGGGGCCCACTTTGGGCCCTGCACGGATGATCAGAGGCGCTCAATAATTTTTAAAAAAAAAAACCGAGTGGGCTCTCACAGAATTGTCTCAATCCGATATGTGTAGGTGCTCGTTTCATTCTTCCATTCGTGAACAGTTCGGATCATCTGATTTTTGAAAGTTTGAATCGAGCATCTACACATATCGGATTGAGATGATTTTCACGTAGGCCCACTCGGTTTTTTTTTTTAAATTATTGAGCGGCTCAGATCATCTATGCAAGGCCCAGAATGGGCCCCACACGCATTTGGTGGGTGTATCATTAACGTATTTGGAAAGTATCTCAAGGGCTATAAAATTGAAAAATGGTACCGGCCCAGCATTTTCTCCTCTTTCTTTTTTTTTCTATTTTTCTTTTTTTCCTTTTTGAACTGCCAAGGCTTCTTCGTGGATCATTTTTTCCTGGATCTTTTCTCACGTTTTCGGTCGAGATACTTATTTTTGTTTTTTAATCACGGTCGAGATATTATTATTCAGTTTTCCATGGACATCGGATCTTTGTCTTTTGAAACTTGGGTAACACCTTTTGGAGCATTCTTGAAGAGAAACACCCCTTTTGGGGCATTATTCAAGGTTTTACATCGACTAAATTCAAACATCTAATAGAGGATAGCCCACTAGAAATCCAAGGGAAACTATATACTTTATTACTTTTATATCCCACACCCCTGAACCGAAAATACTCTTTACGACAGGTCTACTCCATGTTTGATAGTAACAAATACTCCAAACAAACCAAACTAATAAGAAGCTTAAAAGAAGGTGATGCATCCGTGTCCGGCACGTGTCTTGCCATCAACACTCCTCGGCACTTTTGTATGTCCGGTACTTTTCTTTCCGTGTCCATTAATAGAAAGTAAAAATTTTAATTCGGACAAGTGACTGACACTCTTTCCGTAATGTGTCCCAACACTTCTTGGATAACTATGACTAAGAAGTAATGTGTGATTGACGCTTAAATATTTGCTAACATGTGATTATCAAAGATTTTGGATTTAACAATTCAATATGATGTGCAAAGTAGGAAAAATAGCAATTCTTACGGGCTAATCATAGTTAAATTCAATTGGACTTTTTTCCTAAACGTGGTCCTGTTGGGACATATGCTCATGGTACATGAAAAAATATTTGACATATATAATTGAACACATCCCTAACGTGTCTGTGTCCTACATTTTAAAAAATAATTATCCGTGTCAGGTCCTATCCATGTCTCTTGCCAGTATCCGTGCTTCTTAGATATCAAAAAAAAGATTAAGCCCTTGCTTCCCCTGTCCACAATGACATAAATGGACTCATACCCTCAGAATTGATGGAACAAATTTCCTCAATTATTTCATCAAGTGCAGCATCATCTTTCAGTATGTCTGTGTGAGAAACACCAGGAATCTTAATAAATTTGAGGGTTTGATTCTTCTCCTCTGCCCATTCCGATTCAACCGCTACCAAGCTCACCATGTTCACCGTCCCATCTCCGTCCCCGTACAACACCTCCGGCTGTTGATCGAAGCCTTTCTTCCCATAATACAAAGTCTCTGGTGTTGAAACACCAGTCCCAATCACACAAGTGATAGGCACTTCGGGGGCTTTCAACCTTGCAACCAGAGGCAGAATACGAGAATTATAACGATTTACCCCTTCTGAAAACCCTATGTCATTTAAAAACCGTAATATGTCTTGTCCTGTGTACGTTGCATTTGGTGTAATCACAAGGGGTTTGCTTCGACCGAAAAATCTAGGACTAGGCATGAGCCATAAGTTGCTCTCAGAGCTCCTCTGTTCTTCTCTAACTAGCAACGGATCGACCAGGGGCACTCCAAGCGCGTTTCCGGATGCAAAAGTGAGCATCTCGACCACTGTGCCACCCCACGGGGCCGATAGGGCAACAAAGTGTTTGATGTACTTTTGGCGCCAAGAGGGCGAGTTTCGGTTAAGGAGTTGGAGGACAAAGAGGCCTCCTAAGCTGTGGGATACAAGAATCACTGGTTTGCCTCCGTTTGAAATGCTGGCTTCTTCTATTAGTCCTTTTAGGTCTTGAAGGAATTTTGAACCAACTTGGCAAGGGTGACCTTCTGCGGCTAAACCGTAGCGAAAATCGTACGGGGCTCCGTATAGGGTTTCACCGTCAAGATAGCCGATTTTCTCTAGAGATTCCACTAGGGGTGCCATGTTTTCTGTAATCCTCCTGTAGGTAAATAGCAAGTGACAGGAACATCAGTCATCAGTGCAATTGTTTGCAACTGAAAGATAATCGTGCAGATGTTTCTTCAGCAAGGGCATGCAAAATAAACCTATAATTTCACCGCCTATGTTGCTGCAAATGAAGGAAATGCCAGAGGTACACCTTCACATAAACATAATTGGTTGCCAGATATCTTATAACCATGTAGAATGAGAAAATATGGTGGACTACTTTCTGGAACACAGAACATTTTCCATCAACTATTGCCACCATCTGAGATGCCTCACCCGGATGGTAACATTGAAAATTTGAAACCACTATCCATATTAGGTCCATGCATTTTATCTTGGGTTGTGCCAGCCTCAAAACATAAATCTTGAACCAAAAACCGAGTACTGAATATGATTCCATTTAGGCCACGTTTTAATGGACCGAAACTTTGAATCTCAACGAAGGTTGGTCTGTTGGATTACGCACTGTCTTACTAGCTTTTTAAGTGTTATTATTGGGAGTTGTAGCGTTATTTTTTCATCATCCGTTCAAACTCCTCCTAAAGAGAAAAGGGGAAAACTTTATTCCTCACAGAGTTCTTCATCCGCAAGCATGACATGCAAAAACTTAAACCTAAATGCAATGCCATGAGATTCATAATAAATTGGCCGTGGTGATCCGAGATCTTTTAAGCACAAGTCATACGGAAAGAGTACTGCCATGATAACCATATTGAGGTACTCCATTTGAGTGCCATCATTGAGGCCTCGTTACATGGGAGATTTATTCAATGTCACTTGTGCATTGCCACTCTGTGACACAAAATTAAACAGGAGCGAGTCTAGTGGGGTTGAAATGGTTCAAGCGAACGCTCTTTGCAATCAAAACAAGCAGCAAAAAGGAAAATCAAATATACAGTTAGGCCTATGGAAAACCTAATTAACCCAAATGGACTGACATCGATCAACGTTAATCAACAATCAGAAGACCCATTACCAGTCTTTGAGGGTTAGAACAAACTAATGGTGAATGAAGACTGTTAATTACTTCTATAATTATAAGTAGTAAACGCAAAACGAGAAAACTAATGAGCTTACTTGAAACTAGGATCAAGGTAGAGGAGGGACTTGACAGAACCAAAGCCAGAAACCCTAGTTTCAACCCCAGGGGTATTCCGGTAATCATCCACTCCGGCGTCGTAGTGGAGCGTCATCCGCTGAGCAAAGCACTGAGTGTAAGGCGCCAAGATCACGGAGAGGTCGAACCACAGCCTGAACCACCCCTCCTTGTCCTTCCGCGCCGGGTGGAGGCGCGTGCAGAACAGGCTCGGCGGCTTGTACTCCGCCGTCAGCCGGCCTTGTAGCTGGTTCCCGCCGTTACCCGGGACCAGGACCAGTGGGTGGAGGTTGATGCTTCCACTGATTGCTTGACACGAGTACAGCATCATGGACATTGAGAGTGTGAACAGCTTGACATCGAGTCCTGGCATTTCAATCCACAATGAGAGAGAGAAAGAGAGGACAGAGAGAGGGGGGTTGCCCTTTTTCTTTAGAGCTTGTGAGACCTCCATACAAGCAGTTTGTGGTGCAGAATGTGTTAACGTACATGGGGTAAGTTTTTCTTGGACATCTGATTCAATCAGAAATCCTGTACGTACCGACCAAATCCCCGCCGAAATCGTACTGACGGCTGCGTCGGGTTATCTCTGGCCACCGAACGATCGATCCGAGCTGTCCAAAAATTCTATAAAAAAAAACCGAGGGGCTTGCCTGGAAATCAAAGCGGATCGGACCGCATGATAAAAAATGGGTTCAGCTCCTCTCAAGACTATCAAGTCAACAAACCTTCAAGATTCTCCGCGCGTGGGCCCCACCTCGCGCGTAAAGAATTAGCCTGAACTGTTCATCTTATACATCGTGCAGAGAGAAGATCTGTTTGATCGAAAGACGGTAGACACGTCAACAAATCACATTTCGTTTGATAAAATGGACAGTCATGAAAGACGATAAACTTTTAGACCATCCAAAAAACATTTTCAAGCTGAATTTTTGCATGGATGTTGTTCTCTGCATGGCGTATGAGATGAACGATTCAGATCCTTTTTTAAGCCCGAAGTAGTACCCACGCGTGGGAGTCCTGATGGTTTGTTGGATTGATAAAGTCTTGAGAGGAGCTGAACATGAATATAGATCCATCTCATTTTTGGGCATTTTTTAGGTTTATATTTGATAATTGAGGTGCTAATGTTTTATAGCTCGTTGATAATATCAGGTACGTTAAAAATGATACTGATTTGATGACGTTTTGAAAGGTTTTCAGGACTCGTTTATCTTGAAAATTTTGAGCGTTTTTTGATGCATCTGACTAAGTTTTTGACGAAGTTTAAAAATGATGCCCGATCAAATTATTTTTTGATTCACCTGACTAAGTTTTTGACGAAGTTTAAAAATGAACGGTATCGATTATCAAAATTGGACCAAAAACGATCCAAAAATAAATAGGACTGTCCTGTCCCTTTGAGAAACAGGAGAGGATCGATTTTCATTCAAAAGAAAAAACTTTGGGCCGTTATTATTCAAATGTTGGTGAACAAAGCCCGGAGATATGACCTTGGGCCTAATAATGACCGGCCAGTCTGACTTAACCGAACTTGACCCAGCCCATTTTTGGTGTTCATGAAGAACAAAACTCAGGGCCTGCCCTGAGATTCTTGGGGCTCTAGGCAAGAAAAATAAAATGAGGCCCCTATCTATTTTTCTTTACAAACTAAAAAAAAATTAACCTCAAATTAAAATTATGTCAAGGATTACTGATGTAGGACAAAAATGGAGAATTTTTGTATTTTATTTTTATTGTTTTAGAATAAGATTTTGATTAGGAATATTTTTGTTTAGGTTAGAATTATTAACTTTCCGTATTCAATTTGATTTTGATTTCTACCTTTATTAGGATTCTTGGTCTACAAGAATTAGGATTTTATTTTAATTAATTAGAAAATATCTTTTATTTAATGCCGCTTGTTTTGGCATGATTTATTATTTCTTTTACAGTAGGATTTCTAGGGTTAGGGTCTTATAAAAAGGGTTGTAACCTATTCAATTAAAAACTTTTAAGCTTTGATCAATAATATTACAGAGATTTTCTCTTTCTTTCTTGTGCCCAAGAATTGCTCGTTGCGACGAGTTGTTTATCTCGTTTGGACTAGTACGCTAACTAGTCTCTCGTGAATTCCGCCGCGTCAAGTGGTATCAGAGCAAGGCTTTGCCTGGTTCGATGGCACCAAACAAAGTTGAAGACACACCCATTGACGTTCGTCGTGGTGAAGTATTTAACAGGACTCGCACTAAGGGATTTGCCCATGGTCAATCTGTTAAACGCAAAGTTGATAGGAACCGCGTTGAGGGATTTACCCGCAACCAACCTATTAATCAAAACGTCTCCGGAAGATATTCTTATTATCAACTTGATAGTGAGGATGAATCTGAAGACGAGTTATTTGAGGATTATTATGGATATCAGTCGAATAAGAGACATTCAAGGTTTGAAGGGTTTTACCGCACAGATGACGACTTTTCAACTTTTCAGGTACAACCAATAATTCCTAGTTTTAATGGGTATTGCCATCCTGAGAATTTAATTTATTGGTTTCGTAAAGTTGATAAGTTTCTTGAGTATATGGAAATTCCGGAAGAAAAGGAAGTTAAATACGTGACTTGTAAATTACAAGGCTATGCTTCTAGATGGTGGAAGCAATTGCAATATAATCGGGAGCGCCAGTATAAACAACCAGTCAAGACATGGCTCAGGATGAGACGATTGATGAGTGATAGATTTCTTCAATCGCATCATGGTCAGATGTTATATGAAGAGTATCGAAGAAATCTTGAGTCCAAGCGATCACTACAAGAAAAATGAAAATTAGTGACGAAAAAGTGGCGACGAAATTTAATTTTGTCACTAAATGAGTATATTTGGCGACGAAAAAATAAATTCGTCACTATTTTGATAACTTTCGTGACGAAATAATTTCGTCACCAATTATGCCTGTTTAGCGACGAAAAAAATATTTTCGTCACTAAAGGTACCCATTTGGCAATAAAATACATTTTTCGTCACCGAAAGCTTAAAAAATGTGACAAAATTATTTTTCGTCGCCGAAGATAATCATTTGGTGACAAAAAATATATTTCGTCGCCAAATGTGAGCAATTTAGTAACGAAATATTTTTTTCGTCACCAAATGCTTAACTTTGGTGACGAAAAATAATTTTGTCACCATTTTAACGCTTTCAACGACAAAAAATATATTTCATTGTCAAATGGGTACCTTTCGTGACGAAATTTATGAATTGCGCTTTGTCACTAAATATATTTCGGACATAACTCTTTACTAAAATCTCCGATTGAGATAATTCAAATTGGGTTTGAACAATAACTCAATTGCCTATAACTTTCATGTTTATCAAAATTGCTAATTCTAATGTTTAAAGGTCCAAAATTATATTCGAAATATATTTTCATGTTAAACATATGTGTTATATATTAGATATTTCAAATATTTATTGAAAAGTATGTGTAGTGCAGTTGGTTGGAGCTTGCGCGAAAAACTCAAGGGACTCGGGTTCGAAACCTAGCAGGAGCAAGAAAGATGATTTCTTTTCCCATATGAAAACATCTTTCGCAACGAAAAATTTCGTCACCGATTTCTTATATTAGTGACAAAAAAATTCGTCACCAATGTGACCCATCGGTGACGAATTTTTTCGTCGTCAAAAAGCACAATAAGTGAGGAAAAAAATTTCGTCACCAATTATTCACTTTTTGGTGACGAAATATATCGTCATCAAAAGGCACTATAGGTGACGAAAAATAAATTTCGTCACCAGGTAGGAATCCTCGACAACCTTTAGTCGACAAATTTTTTTTCGTCACCTATATTATTTGTGACGAAAAACATGCAATTTGTGACGATTTTCATTCGTCACCCAATTGAATTTTTCTTGTAGTGGATTGTCCCGAGATAATCTTGGGTTGTCTTATTCTTTTTCAAGTAATAAAAATTATACCGTTGCGGCTACTGAAAACTCGAGGGACACATCACTGAGACTGTTGGGTTCGAGTCACTCAAAGCGTCAACAAACCGATAAAAATCTTTCAATCTCAGATTCATCACGTTCCAGCTATTATGATGGATATGAGATCGCAGAAGAGGAAGGAGATCGAGTTGAACTAGAGGAGGTGATATTTGTTGAGCCCAACATCGAAGAAACAGTGGAGGTCGATGTTGAATGCAGTTATTGTGGGCACATTGAAGCTGACGGTAAAGAGAAATTTGACCTTGGTATTAGTGAAAAAGAGGAAACTATAATTGAAGTTGATAATAAAAAAAATGGTATCGATTTTGGTGATCAAGTTGTTGATGACCAAAATAATTGTCCATTGGAGGTGGTTGATACTAATATTAGTGTCAATGAGGAGATTTTGGTTAGCGACATTGACGAAAGTAAATTGGTGTCCGAAAAAGTAGATTCAAAAGATTCAGCCAACGATCATGTCGAAGAATACATTCATGGAAAGGATTCAAAACATGATTGCGGGCAAAGCAGAATTAATGATGCTAATTTTGTCGATTTTCTTGGTGTGCAACAATTTGATTGGGTTCCGAACATTCGTCTAATACATCTTGTTAACAAGTTGAAGTACGAAGAGAAAAGATCATTGCATAAATACTTTTCTTTAAATGATTTTTGGAAGACAAACAAGAGGTTGAAGTATTCCAAATATCTATTTCTTTGGAATGGAAGGTGGCAAGTTTCTAATGAGAACTCGAGATTGAGTTCTTTTGAAGAAAAGAAGACTGATGTAGGACAAAAATGAAGAATTTTTGTATTTTATTTTTATTGTTTTGGAATAAGATTTTGATTAGGAATATTTTTGTTTAGGTTAGAATTATTAACTTTCCGTATTCAATTTGATTTTGATTTCTACCTTTATTAGGATTCTTGGTCTACAAGAATTAGGATTTTATTTTAATTAATTAGAAAATATCTTTTATTTAATGCCGCTTGTTTTGGCATGATTTATTATTTCTTTTACAGTAGGATTTCTAGGGTTAGGGTCTTATAAAAAGGATTGTAACCTATTCAATTAAAAACTTTTAAGCTTTGATCAATAATATTACAGAGATTTTCTCTTTCTTTCTTGTGCGCAAGAATTGCTCGTTGCGACGAGTGGTTATCTCGTTTGGACTAGTACGCTAACTAGTCTCTCGTGAATTCCGCCGCATCAATTACACAACAGAATATGTTTTTGTTGCTTCACGGGTCACTGGTTAGTAATTCTATTAAAATAGTAGAAGTCTCGTAAGAAAAGTATTTGGTGGAAGTACATGGAGACTCCCTCAATTATAATTTTTTTTCCACGAAGACGTCCTAACATTTACAATCACTCATATAGACCCCCTCAACTATAAGCGTTAACCAATCAGCACTCTTCTGTCAAAAAGACTCCCTCAACTATAAACGTTAACCAATTCTATCAAAAAGACCGTTAAGATGAAGGGGTGAGTGTGGATAATTTTTATAGATGAAAGGGTCATGACGTGTGTGGACATTTTTTAAGGGGTAGAATTATCATTTTCCCTCATTCCATTAACATAGTTAGTTAATTTTTTATTTTAAATAGTTGATGGGGTCTGTACGGACCGTTTTAAATGTCATAGGATCTCTGTAAAAAAAAAAAAGTGATAGTTGAAGAGATTTCCGTATACTTTCACCAAAGTATTTTAAAGCTTTTGTTACATTTATACCATTATTCACACATAATGGACAAAGTCACCCCTTTGAGATGAAACTTTGTTATCGACTTAGATTAAATATATTACCAATGAAATCAATAGAGGCCCATAACTTGTAGGGTATTCGAATTAAATTACATTTAAGTTTTTTGGGGGTAAATAAAAAAATTAAATACATCTAAGTTAGACAACGTTTCTCATCATTACATATATCATTCTCGTGAAAAGAAGAGATAGATACCCTAACGTTTTAGTTTTGTTTGGTTTGTGATTTGAGTAATGTTTTTGAAAAATGAGTGGAGAAATAAATGAGAGCAATTATTGGAGAGAATGATAAAAAGTGGAGAGAGTTAGAGTGGGAAAAGAGAGTAATGATTGAAAAGTTAGAGAGAGAAATGAGAATAATAATTGAGTTGAAAAATATTTTTTGAATAGAATTGTGAAGTGAACAAGGCAATATATATAATGGTGTTAATTTTTTTTTTATTTTGGTAACCGCAAGGGGTCCTTGAGCCAGCTTGCGCGCACCATGTGACTAAATCTCTACGGTCTCCACCAGCCTTCGCTAACCCAAAAGATTTTTACGCATGGGTGGCAATAGGGGTTTTTGATATGCTAGCTAAGAGAGGAGTTGTGTTTCTGGTGTAGTGGCAAGGGGCAAAGGTGTTATGGAACTAGACTTGAGCATGCAACCTAGCTTGGCTGCATCTATTGTGGGTGGTCAGGATTGGGGATTCCTGCAGTGCGCCCGGCACTGCAGGGCGACCGATCCGGCCGTCCATTTTGGCACCGATGACTCGGATTTAATTCAAACTCCTATTGATTCGAGCTGTCCATTGCTGAGATGGACAGTTCGGAGCCCTACAAGGCCGGTAGAGCGCCCCGCCCTACAGGATCCCCGGATCCGTGTGGTCATGCTTGAGTAAATTGGGTTATTAGCAAAGTTGTTAATCTTGTATCGACAAACATACCGTTTTCTCTACTAGGATATATAGTACGTATTAGTACCGGTGTATCGCGGTACCTTTCGAATTTGTCGCAATAATTGTTTTATACGTTCTTAATATTCTAGTATATACTTATAGTTGCAAAACTTTGAAGTACATAAAAAACCTTCTTCTAACACTTTGATGTACCTTAATGATAGTTCTGAGAGCAAATTAAAATGATTAGTACTCCACATATAATGGACTTCTTTAATTATCTTAGATTCAAGACTTATTTCAAGAAAAAAACATAAACCTAGTAAAAAATTTCACTGGCCGAGTTCTAGAAATATGTCAAGTACATCCGTACGCTTAGTCGTATTGATCAGGACATACCAGTACTTTAGCCGGTACGATTACCAAGCCATGTGTTCCATTTTATTGTCGGAACGCACCAACACCGACCACTATTTGATCAAAAAATAAAAAAAACACCGACCACTACAGATTAAAATTGACAACACTGGTTATTAGTTTATTGAATCACATTCAGCGGGAACCCAAATAATAAGGAATGTCGAAGAATGATTTAGTACATTTATTGTTTAGTACCCAAATAATAAGCAATCCTATGATTTAAGATTGGGAGAAGGTTTTTCAAGTTGTTCTCATCCCAACGTTAGTAAAGCTCAATTGTCTCATTTTAAAAATAAACCAATTTTTCCTCCTCCTCCTTTAAAATAAGTTGTCAAGATGACTCAAAGCCAGACGGACTTGGGGGTTATTGTGACCCTAGCATTCGGCAGCACTCAATTTCACCGTCTAAAAGTATTTTAGACGGTTTGAATTTTCAACTCTTTTATGAAAGAATTCTTTTAAAATCAAAACCATTAATTGCCGAATATTGTTGTCCCTGAGAACAGCAGTCCCCCAGTCCACGCCGGATATCATACACATCTAATGCCCTAAACCCTAGTTTACTTTTATTGTTATACGTCTTAGATTTGTTTATACTACCATTTAAATTTCTCATCATATGAGTTGAATTCACGACCTCTTATACAAAGTGATATGTGTATATACAGAGTATATCAGGGATGGAACTAGGATTTTATCGTAGCACTGGTGAAATACATACTAAAAAAATGCATTACAATTTTAATAGTCACCGACTCTAGAAAAAATTAAAATAACATAATAAAAACTATAGTAAATGATGTTTGTCATTTGCACATGGACAACAAAAAAAAGACTAACTTTAATTCTTTAGGTTAAGTTGTTTTACGGTTAAAGTGTGGAATTCTTTTTTCTTTAATTACACATCATCCTTAACATTATTTCATTTTTGGTTTCCTTTCTTGAAGGAAAAAGAAGAAGAAAGATTTAGGACTAGTATATGACAAAAAACAAGAAAAAAAAATCTAGCGGTGGCGAGATTATATAAGTTAGGGATAATTTTTTTTACATATAATAATTATATTTTTTAAAATTTTTGTCGCAGCGGCCGTCACAAGCAGACACTCTGATTCCATCATTGAGTATATGCATGGCCGGCTCATAAGTTTTGGAGGTCGGAAGCGAACCTCTTGAATGAGGCCACCCTATATTTTTCATACAAAAGTGAACTACAAATTTTACCAATTAGGTCAACTAGTTAAGATAATAAAAAACTTACTTGGTAGAGGTGGAGAGTTGGAGATAGTAAAAGAGAGGCCTCAAGGAATTCCTTGTGCAAGTATTTTCCGTCCACAGTCGTTGGTTGTTGTCTTCCCTCCCTTTCGACTCCTCAAGCATGAAGCGTTTCTAGTTTCTGCCGTACTTACTCCTTATGATCGGCTATATCTTCTTTTTCTTTTTTGATTTTTTTTGATTGGCTATATCTTCCTTGCTAGTTCCTGCCGACCCTTAAGTTTTTTTCTTTTTCTTTTTTTTAATGCATTAGTGTTTCTAATGAATAATTTCACAATTTGGGCTTATTTTGTGGCTCCTAAATTTCAATTGGGCTTATTTTGTGTAAAGAAGTCTAGTGCAATTTTTTGTGGACCTTATATATAGGAATCCTAAAAATTTGGAGGCCCTCGTTTTTAATTTTTTTCGAAGGCCCAAAGCGTTCACTTCCCTCGCCTTGGCTATATAAGCCGGCTCTGATATGTCCAGCCAAATTTCCGTCCAATCTACATTCTGCCTAACACCTAGACAGCCACTTGGCCCGTAGGTTAAGCTCTACGCCTTCAACGTGCTAAGTTTCAGCAATAGCCTTACGGTCCCGTTCCAGAACATCCAATAAGTATTTATTCTATGCAATATAAATTTTGTTTGAAAAGATCTCAAACGATGCAAAAAAAATTAAAAATTATTTTTGCAAGTCCATTATTTTTAAACTTGAAAATTGCAAATAAGTAATTATTTTTTAAAGCGGTTTCTGGAAGGGGAATCTATCTATTGTAAAACCCAGGGCTTTCCCTTCAGATTTAGGAGTTTTTTCTCAACTCCAACCCTTGACATCAAATTGGGGATGTCAATTTTTTTTGAAGGCTGATGTGGCATTTTGGCATCTCCAATTTGACATCAAAACCTCTTCTCCAACCCTTATGTCAAAATACAAATGGTCATTTTTTGAAATTTGGCATAGAGAATGGTGGCTGTCAAAGTTGGCATGAGAAGGCTTGCCTTCAAATCCACGTGTATTTGGCATCAAAAAAGGCTATTAGGTTGGATTGAATTTTGGTGTCAATTTTTACCGTTTAGATGTCCACATAGGAATTGACATCTCTCGTTGGAGATGCTCTAAGGTTTCAGGTTCAATTAAAACCTTGCCAGGAACTCTTGGATCGGAACTGCCTCAACCCCACGCGTAAACGCTCGAAAAAACAGTGGAAAGAAACTGTATGGATTAATCAGAAGTCCGCACAAGCTGGTGAAGAATTCCTTGCATTACCAAAACATTAAAAAAAAAAAAAAAACAATCTACTGTACCTATTTATTACTACTGGACAATGGATCTACCTTTGTAAAACAAAACTGTGGGCACTTGCTCGCTGTTTCAGTTGGTAGACTATCTTTTTCTCGAGAAAAATATCCAAACTTCTAATTTCGTCACTCCATACATATATAATTCCAAGTGGACTAATGGCTAGCTGGAAGAAACAATTATTTTGATCAGAATTTTTTTCTAAATTAGTCACAAGTGGGGGCACCTGATCCCTTCAACTCTTGGCTAGTATATATCCTTACTTTTTTCGCAATTACATATTCAATTGAATTTATGCATGCACAACTCACAGCTCAACTAATTTCGAGTTCTAAAGTTAATAATCGAATATACCTCCAGTGGTTTTGCGAGATTTTTTTATTGGCGACAACAGTCAAACTTGGGGACTAAATCCTTACTCGATCAATTCTATAAGAATCCTTATATTTGAAAGTCCTCCCATTATTTTACAACCCCGAAAATTGTTACTATGCTCCATATTGAACCCTTGGGGTGTTGCATTCTTACACGTTTCGTTAAGGTTCTTATTTTTTAAATATTTATTTTTCATTTTACGATACATGTTATTTTCTCATAATACATCACATTTAATTAAAAAATAAGTACTTGTCCATTAGTGAAACGGCACGGAGATATATATTTGGTGTCAATTTATTAATCTGAAATGGACTTGTCCGTTACCCAATTGACAAATGGTCCTCCCACTTGCACATAGGAGTGCCACTGCTGTTGCTAAATCAATTATACAACCGAATTAATTTAAACAAACAAAATTTTCTTGAGCTGCACTGGCACCACGTCATCATACACAAATCAAAGACTAGGAAGGAATCCAAGATTTGGATTAAGTGGAAACAATCAATAGAAGTCGTCCAAAAATGCAAAAGCAAAGTCGTACGGGAAACCTTGAAGAACGACTAACTGCAAAAAAATTGAGAAAATGTCTTTGAAAAATGCCATGGTGACAAAAATTCGAGTACTTTATTCAACTTTTGGTAGCAGTTTTCTGGTAAGAAATTAGGCAAAGAAATAAAAAGACGAAATTAACCACTCTTTAGCATAAGTTTTAATCGACTTTAGCTGTAGACTAGGGCTGTTCCTCCATTGCCAAAAAAGAAGAAGAGATACACTCGATTTTGCCTCAAAATGGTTACATTTATGCAAATAATCATTGCCACCTCTCCATACAGCTTGATAAAATTCCTCACAAAAAGTCAATTGCCATGGACAAAAATGGCGACATTTATACAAATAACCATCGTCACCTTGGTATTAGTGTTTGCGAGTTACTACATAGGATTTTGGTAGTAGCCATTTGTGTTTTTGCTTATTTTGCTTCTTGTTGTGAGTGATGAGATAACCTAGTTCATATTACTTGATCAACAAGCCCTAATACAAATAGTAAACTATTCATGGTGCCAAAACCTAAAGTCCAAAGTCTAAGCTCTACCCCCTTGAAACAGCTTAAATCATAAGCTAATTATGTTTCGCACATATGTGTCACGTCTGCCCATGTGAAAGAGGGATCAGTCAGCGATGTGATAAGATTAAGGGACCAAATTCATAAAGTCAAAAAACCTCAGCAGAGGAAAATACCAAACATGCAAAATTAACCGAAGTTTCAATATTTGCAACTGCTATCGAACTCGATTTGAATCCCAACGGATTGTTTTGCACCTACACCATACTCGTACAGACGAGGGTGTTGGAGGTTGCGCTTTGCACTTCTGTCTCACAAGATAAAAACGGCTAGATCATGGTTGTGGAACACTTACCACAACTGATTTCGGGAACTAAACCAACGTCTTTCTCTCTCTCGATCGCATAAAGAACAAACTCAAATACTTTTGTAGGAATCTTGAAAAACCGTTAAGGCCTCCGAAACAGAATTGCCAACACATACAAGCAAGAGGGTGACCCCTGAGCTACACTCCTGAAATCAACACTAGATATGGCCAAACTGAATTGCGTGTCATAATTCTCACATCATGCGGGTTACAGTTGTTATATTAATCGCACGGTGTCTAAATTCAACGAATCAGAAAGTGGAACTTAGATTGTCTCGAGAGACCCTCCGCATGCCTCATTTTCCATTCACCAAATTACGAAAAATCCAACCAAAAAAAAAGAACAGTTTTCTTTCCCCCCAACCAAAAAAAAACCCCCCCAAAAAAGTCTTTTTCTAATCTGGCGCGCTTTGACTTGTTCCACGCGCCCTTCGTTCAAACCTTCACTCCTCCATCACACTTTCCTCCGCCAGTCCGCTCTACAAAACCCACCCCCCAAACCCCAATTCCACTTCAACCCCAAACCCATCTCTCTCTCTCTCTCTCTCTCTCTCTCTCTCTCTCTCCACATTTTTCCATATCTCCACTTTCTTTCACACTGCTTTCCAAATCATTGCCACTCAATTTGTTGATAACCTTGTCTGGTACAGTTTATGCGCACGTTGTCGTTCAATTATTTGATAATTCAGTTGTCCCGTTCAGCTTAATCGCGATTCGTGCGCCAATTAATCCTGACCGACCAATCCTACCGACGTCGTTCGATCGCAAACGAAAATGAGGAAGGCAAACAACCAGAACAGGTTCATTCGCCTGATCACCCTGCCGGTCCGGGTCCTAACCAAAGCAAGGGACTTCTACGTCAAGAGCATGATCGACTGCACCGCAAGCGCCAATTACGGCTCCAACGCGATGGGCGTCGGGTCCGGACTAGCCTCGTCCCTCCCCAAGAGCTTCAGCGGCAACTCGTCGAGGTCGAGCAACGACGGCGACGACCTGAGAGAGCTGATCAGAGCCGCCTCCGCCAGGGGCTTGGGAAGCACCAGCACTGGTCGCGCTGAGATGGATTTGTACTTGCAGCACCAGATGCGGAGGCGCTCGACGGCGGCGGCCACGGTGGTGCCGAGGAGTTGTAGCGTGGGGATGGGGAGGATCGACGAGGACGGGCCGTGTGACTTTGAGGAGGAGAGTTTCGGTGGGGGAGCGGAGTTGGTGTACCCGAGAAGTCGGAGCTATGCTGTCACGAAGAGAAGCGTGGTGTTTTGAATAATTTTTTTGCCTTTTTTGTCTTTTTCAGATACCTACAAATCTTTATTGTTTTTCTTTTTTTCAAACGGATTCAGATAAGGATTGAAGAACTCTCATTTATCTGATTGTTTATTTCTTTTTTATTTATTTATGTTAATTTCTTGTCTGAAGGTTGGTGGTGGTTAATACAAGTGGAACTGTAATTTTTCATTTGCCTTTCTCTTACGCTTCTTTTCCTCAAGTTTCAAACAAGAGAATAGATTCTTTACATTGCCGGCGTAAACATTTATTTCCTCCAAATCAATTATATTGCGCCATGTTACAAAATAATGGTCTCAATCAATAAAACATGGCGACGTGGTGCAATATAATTGATTTGGAGGAAACAAATATTTACACCAACGATGTAAAGAATTTAATCTCTTCAAACAAACCCTCGTCCGCTCTCCCCAAACAAAGTAATGTGTTCTTTATAGTACCACAATCAAGAGGTTTTTTGAAACTTAAAATATGGTCATATTGAAGTACCTATGTGGTATGCATAAGTGTCTCGTGGGTCAGCGGGAAAATGTAAAAAATATTTAGTGGCTCATTTGTCACATTGGTGCAACAGTTCTGCTCACTTCGGTCCCGTTCAGTTAAATAAGTCAATTGGCTTATTTTTTTGTCCTTATTCAAAAAAAATTCGTATTTGTTAGTTTTTCGTCAATTTTTTGGGGGTTATTGTATCGTCATAACAAAAGAAATCTAAAAAGTAAGAAATTACGATTGAAACCTAATTTTTTTGAATAAAGACAAAAATAAACCAATAAGCCAATTTTTTCATCTTTATTCAAAAAAAAATTGGATTTCGATCATAGTTTTTTACTTTTTAGATTCCTCTCGTCATAACGATGCAATAATCCTCAAAAAATTGACAAAAAACTAAAAAATACGGAAAAAATTTGAATAATGACAAAAAAATAAGCCAATTGACTTATTTAGCTGAACAAGACTGAGTCATTATGAGATTAGTGGTGGTTAAAAAACTCTTAAATAAAAACAAATAGCAAATCAAGGAAAAGCAAAATAGAAAGAGAGAGACGCTCTAACCTCTCTCTAAAATTCCTCTCCTCTTCCTCTTCTTGCAGAGTTCTGTCGAGGGCCCCCCCCTCCTCTCTCTCTCTCCCCTCCCATAATACCCATTTGTTTATCCGCCGCCGCTCTCTACCTCCTGCGAGCTCTCTTTTCTGCCCTGGCGTTCGAGCTCGAGCTCGTTCGTTTGTGTCTCGAGCCGAGCCGAGCTGTTATCGAGCCGAGCTTCGAGCCGCTCGCGAGCGACTTGGATCGTTTGCAGCCCTACTTGCGATAATCCTCAGCGTCCATGTTGTGCGTACAAATTAGCAGTCAAAGAAAGCCCAACTAATCCTAATGCCATGTTTTAGTTTCCCCAAGAATACAAAGCATAAACCAACCTGACCCTAAACATGAAGCAAGTCGCTCCAGAGAAGGTTAACATTGATCTGGAGCTTAATCCACACACTTGCTATACTCCTATTTCTCGGATTTGGAAACAATGATTTCCTCACTACTTCGTTATTTGGTTGTTGAGGCATCGGAAAAAACTAAAGAGATAATTATTGCAAAGATAACACAAATCATTGATTCATCAAAACAATACTCGACTACAACTTGAGGGCTTAAGCAACCATAAAAGGAACACAATTGTCAAGATGACCGATATGGCGATACCCCAAGCAATGGCTCTAAGCTAAGCAATTGATGCTGTAGGAACCTGTAAACGGATTCAGTAGTCATGGCAGCTATTCGTACAACAACACCAACCCCCTGCATATGAGAAGGCTAACAAGTTTAATAGTCACGAAAAATGTGATGATCCGAGTACCTCTTGCATTGACACTTCAAAACAAAGTATCTCCTATATCTTCGATTTTGTCAAGTAAAAATGAATAAATACATCTTTTACAACGATAACAATCAACTATTTGGAAGGTACTATAGCACCCGGCATTCAGATGAATGTTTTTTTTTTTTTGTAATAGGTAGCGTTAGTTAGTTATCGTGTTAGATTACTACATGGGGTGTTGATAATGGTCCATCAGCTTGAACCCAGAGCCTCCTAACACTTGAGTGCTGGTACACAACCACTGGATTAGAAGCCCAGGTGTTGTTTGGTTGTTTTGTCTTTCGTTTTCTGTCTAATGTTCTATGCATGAAGCATGAATATTTCGTGAAACCAGATCATAAAAACCAAAGAGTATGTTTATAGAATAATAAGATATGCATATACATGTGCACACATAAGTCCCAAACATTTGTAGGACTTGACCACAAAAATGAAGGAAAACAGAAGGCAAAGCAATTGCAAAGGGAGAATTGCATTCCATTCTTTGTGGTCATAATCCAAGCACCACAATCACAATTCACCAACTGTTTATCTTCTTCTTCTTCTTTTTTTTTTTTTGTAAAAGACAAAACTCTTTTATCAGTCATGTAAAGAAAATGACTATGTTCTGTCCGTGAGAATAGTCGAATATTTGGAAGGTACTAAATACCTGGATGGACAATGATACAATCTCAGATACTCTGAGCGAAAACATAAAAATCACAAGAAAAGTGATCTTGATAACCAACGAGAATATTTATATAATCAAGTATATGCATATATATGTTAAAGCATCAAATTCAAAACTAATTGGCTGCTGTGAGTGGAGACATCACCTTTTGGAGGTAGTAATTAATCAATGTGGGACAAGCACTGGCGGAGCCATTAAGAGTCAAGGGGGGGCAGCTGACCCCGCTGCCTCCCAATTTTTTTTAGAAATTGGTATAATTTTCATCCAATTTTTACTCATTTGACCCTCCTTTAAAATTCATTTTTGCCCCAATCCATACATAGTTCAAATTTTCGACCCCACTAAACGAAAATCCTGGCTCCGTCCCTGGGGACAAGCTCTAACAATACCTAAAGGGACAAGTAAGTTGCAACGAATTGCGGGAGTTGACATAGAGAATCGTACATAATTAGCTACCTCATGGGAGATGGAGTTGATGGAAGTACCTTAGGACCAAAGACACTGCAAGAAGCAATAAACGCCGGTTTAGTCAAGCGTTGATCGGCATTTATTTTTCCGTAGGGTCTCAAAGCAGTGGAAGGCATATGCAACTGCTCTACCATGCCCTAAAGCGGTATTGGGGCATCATGCCCCCGTTTTTTTTAAAACACTTTTGGATCTCTTCTTTCGATCTCAACCCTTGGATTCATGCCCCTCTCTCCTAGTAACCCTTGGATCCATCCCCCTCCCTCCTAAAATTATTTTGAAAACACCGAAAAACGTTGAAGTACAGCCTTTAGTTGTGGTAAGTGTGCCTTATTTTGTGGTAAGTATCAGCATAAAATATGGTAAGAAGAGCCAGTGTTCATTGTAAGTATAATGGTTGAAAAAACGCAAAACCACCTTACTTTTAGGAGGTGATTTTGATCCAAGGGTCCACATTAACCTAAAACCTAATCTAGTGGTCTATATTAAATGGGGGCATGATGCCCCAATACCACACTGGGGCATCATAAAAATTTTAGTTCTTTACATATTGTTGAAATTGGTTTTGAACGTGCTGCATTTTTGGCCTAAAACCAAGAAAATGACTACTAGTTACCAACAACATTCCTTTCATCATCACGTAGTTGAATAAAATAGACCAAGGATACACCAAAGTCCTAATACTCGAAGAACCCATTACCTACCCCAAGAGTATGACCATAGCAAGAACTTGATAGTCTTGCATCCGTTTAGCAATCATAGTTATGCTTCCTTGCTCTAGCAATATCTAGGCCAACAAGAGAAAATATTCAAGATAAGCACCTATGACATGTAGATGCATGAAGCTCAAACTTTATTCCCTAAATTCCAAGTAGTGAAGAAATAATACAGAACTAAGTCAGTTTGCTGAGATGGTTGAATAACTCGTAACATAATCTAAAAGTCAACAAACAAATATATCACCATCTTTAAGATACTAAGGTTGTATTTGGCCCCAGGATTTGGGTAAGGAAAAGGAAAAGGAAATAGAAAAGTTAAAGGAAATAAAAGGGTGTCTTCTTCCATTAATATAATGGTGGATTATACAAGATGGTCTCATCAAGGCTCTCCATGAGCTCAATGAAGTGCTTTATTTCAAAAAAGAAGTTAACATAAATATCAGTTTTCTTAGCAAGACAATACGAGTGAACAACACACTAAAAAAAAGAAAAGAAAAAGAAACGAACGACTACCAAAGATTCCATGATTAAAACAACCTCCTTATCTGTATTGCTGTTAATTTTTTTTATGTTTTTGGGATAAGTATCTGTATTGCTGTTAATGAGCACTGGAAGTCAGTCATATTCAGTACACAACAACGTAAAAGCATATGAAAGAGGAATATTACCGCATCAAGAAACAAAGGTTGGTCACCTTTAAAGAAGATGTGGTTGGTGCTTTTGTAGAGCTCAAAATCCCATCTTTCTCCGCTCTCATGACGGCCACTAGTGATCCAATCAACAATAAGCAAGTTTGAGTCTGCTGACACCCTGAAGACTTGCTTTTGGGAGTACTTTGCAGTGGAGAAACACGTCACCGGATTTGGAATCACAGCCAAAAGAGCACCATTTCCAATTCTTGCCTATTGCATGGCATAAATTAGCCGTTTTTAGTAGCAAGTATTTGTTTCATAACTTCAGAGAGAGAGAGAGAGAAGAGGATGGAAGATCTCCTTCAATGGTTGCGCATTGTATCCAACAAACTTCATCTTGTTTCCCCAAAAAAACAAACTAATTCCTCGCAAGTTGAGTTACATCTAGAAAATAGAGTTACAAGCATGTCTCCCTGCTTTAACTGTTAAGGCGTGATGTAAAAATATATAGTATGGACTACTTAAATGATTCAATAACTATTTGCCTCAAGAATTCTAGAAGTGAACTGATCATCGGAAGTTTCACACGATGCTAAAAGAGTTGCCTAAGCGTTTTCAATAGCTAAACCGCCAAGTACCCAACTCTATAACAAGGTATAATCTATCATACGTGCCAAAGCTATAAAACGCATAAAACCATAAATAAGAGGGAGGACGGTACTAAGAAGAAACCGTTTTCCATTTGAGAACTTAAACCCCAAGAACAACTGTTTACTTTTCTCGTTCTTCTTGCTTACTAAATCATATAATAAAAAGCAAATGATAACACTACAATTTTTGTCCCTTTCTTTTTCCAATACCACACTTAAGATTAAAGCAAACAACCAACATAATTGATACCGAACATAACGAACTCAAGAAACCATGGTTTGTCGATTAAGGAAGAACGGATACCTCCAATACTTGTTCACAACACTTAGATTGCAGAGACTTGTAGACCTATATTCAATGTCAAAGTAAAAAACTTCAATAAATTAACACATAGGATAGAGCACATAGAATCAATATATAAGGTGCATCATACGCAAGCGGCAGGCATTGAAACTAATTAAGTAGAAGGCAACCAACTAAAATTGACCTTCGTGGAAGCCTGGGTGGTCAAAACAGTGGTGCAACCATCTCCAATTGTTAAATCACATGAGATTGAATCTCTCTGCGTTCGCCTAATATGCAATATCAGTACCCGAGAGAGAGAGAGAGAGCGAGGGGGGGGGGGGGGGGGGGGGGGGGGGGGGGGGGGGGGTTGTACAACTCGCAAACAAATTATTATTCAGTATAATAAGAAATTTTAGGTATGTTCATTTTCCTGATAATCGAATAGGGCAAAGTATGAATTACCTCTTTATGGTTTGGCCTTTTGGCAGATGACACCTCCTTGAATTTTACTAATGACCATTTTCTCCTCCTTGTGGTCATTAGTAAAACTCAGGGAGGTTATCCACCAAAAAGCCAAACCATAAGGATGTAATCCGTACTTTGCCCAATTGAATATGTTCGGGCCAGCTTACGTGGATCTTGACTAATCCTAGGACCAATCCACTGTCTACTAGCGGAAGACAAATTAAAGCCTGGTAAAAACTCGTATCGACTGACCCAATAGCAACTAGAGGTATCCTATATCGGATGAGCAAAACCTAGGACCCAGCCTTAACCACCATGTCAATTCTTGGTTATGTGTGTGTGTGTATAACTATATCCGCGTTCATATGCAAATGAATATAGAGGATGGGGAGTGAGAACATACACAAACAATGCCACCACCATAGGTGAGAGAGTAAATCCAAACAACATCAGTTTGGGAGCTACCCACCTGTATAAGCAAATCGTAAAGGTAAATGGTAGAATCTCAGATTGTTGTTTCGTAATGGGTAATTATTGAAATTAAAGAAAAGGTTGAAAAAAAGAGACAGAGATTGGTACTAGTTGTAACGCCCCGATTTCTCAAGGGATTTCGGAAACATTAACCCTAAAATACACTGAATTTTACAAACTATTAGGCCATTATTTATCCTTATACAAAAATTACAATTTTAAAATAATACAAAAATCTATGTACATTTATTTAATAAAAGCAACTCCAGAACGACTCTAATTTTGACACGAATTCCAAGCAACGTTGGCCCAGACTCCGTTTCAGGGGTCCCACCTGTATCAACTGCTCCATTGTGGAATCCTGCACACTCTGGCAAATTGAACGCCGAAGCAAACGATTTGCCAGGATACAAACATATCCTGAGTGATAATTCACTAAGTAGAAATCCTAAAACCCAATACCACAATATGCAGATCAACAATATAATAATTCATAATACACCGAAGGTACAAAATAATAACACATCGTCTTTTTCTTTACTATCCATCATTTTACATGTAATCTAAGGATTTTCTCCGCGAGATCCTTTCCTCCCACATCCACTAACTACAATCGTCTCATGGGTCCACCCTTCCTCTTGCTTGTCCTGCACCAGGGTCCTAGGTGAGCACATCTAAGTTATGTACCGAGTATGTTCTCACTTAAGACCATAACAGGAGGATCGAGTCATCCCATGACGTATCGTACATTAGGGTCGGACATCCACTACCCCACGCTAACTATAACCGTCTCATGGGACCCATTCTCTTCCTCAAAGAGAAACTTTCCATGACGTATCATACATTAACGTCTCACTAACTATAACCGTCTCATGGGACCCATTCTCTTCCTCAAAGAGAAACTTTCCATGACGTATCATACATTAGTGTCACAACACTGGGCCCCGCAGGTAACTCATTTCAACACAGGGCCCCATAGATTACCCTTGCCATCGCCATGGCTCAATTCACAATCCACACAGTACTCACACTTTCAACACTTTACCATTTTCCATTTACTTATCATCGTCTACATGATTCACTACTCGTAACCACCCAGGGAACCTATTTGTCCAATCTACAGCCACAACAAAATATCACACGGTTCAACATTTCAACTAAAAGTACTAACAACACATAACCATGCGATAAAATTAATCATGTCATAGAATTTATCATGCGAATAACAAAATAATATTCAGTCAAACAATTAATTACTACACTTAAAATTAAGTCTATTTCTCTCATTTAGAAATTTTATAAAACATTTCTACTATTTAACACATTTTCTTTAACTCTCATACTATTTATAGATTTTTCAAACAAATTTTTATTGAAAAATACTTATTGCTAAATTTAGTATTTACTAGCTATATTAAATATTAATATGAGATTTTCATAAGAATAAAATTATACGAGGCTATTCTAGTTAATATTTATTAGAGTTAAAGATTAACTAATATATAATCTAAAATATTTCTTGTTTACAATCTAAATAAATTTTTACTAGTAAAATATTCTTGTGAATATTTCATAAACATTTATCTACCTCAATAATTTATTAAACACGTAAACGTTCACTCAATACAAATCAATAATGCATCATCAATAATAATTTTACAATCAAACACTTGTTAAACGATCATAAATTTTCACAGGGTATAACACTAATCATTCTAGCACAATCGGACTAAATTTTAATATAAATAAGGCTAAAAATAAATTGACAATTTAACAGTAGGTCATCATCATCTTCAATAAACTTTAAATCTAAGTAACTCCGCTAAAATGGAGATAAAGGTTTCGGGTTTTCGGAAAACTACCTCAAACGCGATTCTAAGTCCGGATAAGTGTTGTACGGAGTCCGTAGATCGCTATAGTGGTTTTGAAATATCGAGGCAGCGTCCGGCGGCACTCCAACAGGGCCCACAGCGGCGTTGTACTCACGAAACTCACGGTGTGCACACACCTACGGCCACAACTCTCTCTCTCTTTCTCTATTCTAGACTCAACAATAGAATTGAGAGTAAAATAATATACTGGTGTTCAATTTTCGGATTGTGTTGGTATGTATAATGAGAGAGAATAAGGCAGTGAGAAGGTGAGAGGATAAGTGTAGAAGTGGTGGAATGAGGAATGAGAGTGATACTGATAATGACAAAATGATAGGGGACAAGTTTCACATTTGAGGGGGGAGGGGGGTTTCAATTCTAATGTATGTGGACGCATGTATGTACATGGTGAGAATGTATTTGGATGCTTTTATGTATAGGATGAGAGATAGAGAAGTGGAGAGTTAGTTTGAATAGAGTTCTACTTAGGGTTTAGATAGGAAAGATAAGAGATGAATATGAATCACTGATTCCCTGTATATCTAAAGTTTAAATACATATCTTATATAATAATGCAAATAATATCAATTGTACACATAATAATATATTTTAATTATTCAATCTAATTAATTATTGAATTAGAAATTTAACAATATAAATTTGTATTAAAAAAAATTTGGGTCAAAAATTCGGATCGTTACACTAGTACAGAACCTTCGTTGGGATTATGAATTTGAGAGGATATTTGGAGAAGCATCGGGTGACCGTTGACTTTCCTCCAATTCTTTCCACGACCACCTTCCCCGTTTCCATTTCTCTCTCTCTCTCCGCTTCAGCTTGTGTTGTTCAAAAAGCTGATGCGATAGACCATAGATGTTGGTTCCACTGTGGAAAGTTGGGAAACCTCAATTGATGCCCGCCCCTGTGCCCTGCTGCGTACTATCCCCAGTCAAACTGCCTATCCAAAATCCAAAATTCTATTTTAGCTAGGCACATAATACATTGTCTTCACCCCAACAGCCTAACCAAAATGGCTATTCTAAGAGCATGTACACCAATGAAAATGTAAAAATGCTGATCAACAGTGCATTTTTTTCATTTTATCTACTCACATCTCTCTCAACACTACACTAATACTATTTATTTTACCTAACTCCAATTAAAATATATATTTTTCACTCATTTTTCATTATCTTTATTGTTTAAAGAGAGGAGAAAGGAGGGAGGAGAGAGAGAGAGAGAAAGAAATAATAAAAAAAGAAAAAAGTATGAATAGTGCATAGGTAAAAATAGAGAACAACTATTTATAAATGCATTTTAGCTCCTCTTTCAGCTTATCTGGTGTAGACTATTTTTGTATGTTTCTAGGTAAAATAGCAAAAAATGTATTTAAGCTCATCTAGTGTACTTGTTCTAACACCTCTTCTTTTTTTTTTTTGGGATCGGGGCTGGCTATCCACTCTTGAAAATTACTGTGGCAAAAGGAGAAAGCCTAAAGACTATCTCCAATTCTTACCCATTTTATGACCCAAATTCAAAATTGGGCAAAAAACAATCCTCGATGCATGACTTAAAGCCTTTCCAATTTGGGATTTTATTCATTTCTTTGCCCAAATTTGAGACAAACCAAACTCTTTACCCTTTACCTTTCTATGGGACTTGGTCGGAGCTGCTGAGCTTCATCGGGGATGATGCATTACTGTTAATGTTTTCTTTTTCCTCTAGGAATGAAGTTATAGTCTACTCTTAACGGTGATAGATGGGTGTGATTCGTAAGGAGATGAGATTGGTAAGGGATAGAATTGGTAAATTGCTTGTTTGTTTATGATGAAATTATTAATATCATGTTTGTTTCATATGAGATAGGATTTGACTAATATATACATTTCCATTTTTGCCCTTACGCAAATCTAAAGAATAACAACACCGTGCACTGTGCATCAAAAGTGAACCGAGAAAATAATAAATAACCAAAAGCATTTATATATTAAAAAAATAAAGTGTTCCAATCTTCAATTCGTTTGAACCGATGCAAAAATGTTGTTTTGCTGATCATATCATCTAAAGGGTCATAGTTAAATTTCTTCTCTAAGACTCTCGTAATTTTATACTCTTTCTTTGGGACCCTATGGAACATAAACTTTATTATGAGAGCCCTAAAGACAAATTTAACTATGACCCTTAAGAATAATATGATCAACAAAACATCATCGCACTGGTTCAAACGGATTCAAAATTGAAGCACTTAATTTTTTAATTTATAACACTGTTTAAAAAAAATTGAAGTGCTCTAATTTTTAATTAGTTTGAACCAGTATGAAGATCTTATTTTTTAATTATTTTATCCTAAATGGTCATAATTAATTTTTATTTCTAAAGCTCTTTCAAATATCTATTCTACAGAGATTCCAAATAAATGGACAATTTGGTCATTGTATCATTAAGAGAGAGGACGAATTACCAATACCATCTCGAGAGGGTATTCGCAATACCCCTAGTCGGGGTCTTACCAGTCCAAATGTTAGAGTGCTTCAGAGGAGGACAAGCCATGCACCAGAGAGTCGGTTTGTAAGAGTCAGTTATGGGAGAAACCAGTCCCAGTGAAAGTTGGTTCTCTTCTGTTCAAAAAAAAAGTTGGTTCTCCCAGCATCCCTCTATGGTGAAGGCGGAGATTCGAGCCTCACAGGAGATAAATTTGGGATTCAAGACTATGGATAACCTATGATCCCCTTGTTGACTAATACGAATATAATACTCCGTTAACTCTTGCTAATGTATACAATTTTGACAAAAAATACTCCTAAAGAGTTAGTTATGGGGCCAGTGCAGAGTCATTAGAGCATCCACAATATAATAATCAAAACCAAATGATTGCTAAAGTTAGTAATGTTTGCTTAAAAAAAGTGCACACATGCTCTCTCAGTTTTGTTTACATATTTGTATTTCACTGAATCTTCTCTCTCTCTCTAAACTTTTCTACCAGAAGGGTTTTCGTTTGGGGGGAGGGGCTGCCGCTCCCCTCCTCTCCCTCCTTCCTCCCCTTTTTTTCCCCTAATCTCCCTCTCTTTTTTCTCTTTTCTATCGTTTCCACTACTCCGGTTTCAGCTTTTCCAATTGTCGAGTCCGGCGTGGACTCCGGCCATGGTGCAGTGGGTCTTTTCGTTCCGTCCTCGTGGTGGAAGCTCAGATCTGGTAGCTGGTGGTCGGTGGTAGGGTTAAATAAGGTGAGGTTTGTGGAGTTAGGTTTTGTTTCCGGCGGTCTTCCGTCTATTTTACCGGCTGTTTCTTCCAGTCTGGTCTTGTACTGATTCGGGGTCTCCCCCGGATCTGGTGAGGTTGTGGTGGTGGGTAAATAATTTCTTTGTTTTAGTTCTTCTTCTGGTGCGTGTTTTGAATGGGTTAGGTTTCGGTGTTTGGTCGGATTTGAGGGTTGCTGTGGTCGGCGGCTGATACGGTGGTGTTATGGGGGTTTCTGGCAGCGGCAACAGTGGTGCTTGCGTTGGGGGTTCTCGTTTCGGCTCCGGTTTGGTTGTCTCGCCCGAGGTTCTCCTTATTCTGGGCCGTCAACGGCAGATCGAGGGTGAAGGGGGACTCAGCTGCCGTGGTCGTTTGAGCCTGTCGGAGTCTGGTCGGCGGTCATTGTGGACTATCCATGGGAGCAGTTTTTTCCTTTTCACTTGTTTTCTGTTTGTTATTTTCGATTACATTTGTCCTTATTGTGTAATGGTTTGTACTGAGATTTCTTTTGAGATCTTTCTATCTTATCCCGAACCGGACTCTCAAATCGGCACCAAGTGTTGATTTGCTTTTGCAGGGTGTCCTAGGGTTCCGGATTAGGTAGTTTAGTGCACTCCTGTGTTAGCAATGTAATCTTCGCCTTCGTGCGTATTGAAATTGACTGATTTAAAAAAAAGATAATAATCAAACTTAGCAACATCTCGACCAATAATTAAATTTGGCCATTTGGATAATTAAAACTAGTAACTTTTTGACAATAATTAAATTTAGTGGTCCTCATATTTTCTCAATCATGTACAGCCATCATTACAAAAAATTTAAGAAAAATATTTTTAAAAAAAATCTTTTTTTTTTGCAAAATCTTTTTTTTTACAAAAACTGTTTTTTCCAAAATTGTTCTTTTAATTTTTTTCCTTCTTTGAGGGATGAAATAGGCGTCAAATGAAGTGAAAGATTTGGAGGGAAGAAACAAATAGAACTGAAAGTAGGGATGAAAATGTTAATTGAAAAATTGAACGGACCGATCGAACCGAACAATTTTTGCTTAATTTGGTCGGTTTTAGTTTTGAGTCGGTTCAGTTCGATTTTAATTTTTTTTAAATTGCGATTCGGTTCGGTTCGGTTCTAGGATAAAAAAACCAACCGAACCGATAATATTAAGGGGGTTAAACTTTTAACCCTAGCCGTTGGATCTATCCTCTGGAAACCTAACAGGAGATGAAATTCCTAATCTCATACTCCTCCCGTCTTCCCAGCGCCAACCAGCCCTCCAGCCATCTCTAGTCTGAAACCCTAATCTCTCTCTCTCTCTCTCTCTCTCTCTCTCTCAACTCTACGCAGCCATCAGCCATGGCATGACTACCACTCTCTCTCTCTCTCTCTCTCTGCGCGCCCGAACAAGAACAGATCGCGAACTCTGTCTGTCTATCACCTCTGCGCGTTCGAGGAACAGATTGAAGATAGCAAGTTAGAAATACTCGAAAAGGTTTGTCAATACACTCTCTCCAGTAGGTTTATTTACCATTCCCCATGTTTTGTATGCAAAATCTGGTATTTGTATCCAAGTTCGGCAGTCAAGTTCCTGTTCGATCTTCTTGTTGTTGTTGTCTGTAACAATCCTAATCTACAAACCGACGGAACCGAACCGCTTCGATCACCACCGAACCGAACGTTTTCTCCTTCCACCGGTCGGTGTCGGCTCCTCATTCTCACAAACCGACTGGTTCGGTTCGGTGCAAAATATGGCGAAAAACCAAACCGATTTCATCCCTAGCTGGAAGTGGGCATTGGTTGTGATTATGGGCGAAAATTAAAATGTGGGACTTGACTTTGCTAGCGTTTGCAACCTCTTAATGGATAATCAAAATGTAATGTGGCAAAATTTTGATTATTCACTTTCGATTATTACATTGTGGATGCTCTTAGGGTGGAATGGTTGCGTGATCTCTCTCTCTCTTTTTCGTGTATAAGAAGGGATGATGGAGTCTCATTACATTGTGGATGCTCTTAGGGTGGAATGGTTGCGTGATCTCTCTCTCTCTCTCTCTCTCTCTCTCTCTCTCTCTCTCTCGTGTATAAGAAGGGATGATGGATTCTGTAATGGGTAAGCAATTTGTAATCAAATATAAGGGAAAGATTCCCAGTTGTGACCTATCCATTCAATCAATACAATCCTTCTTCTTCTGCGTCCAGTTTTTCCATTTCTTTTCCAAAATTATTCAGTAAAATTCACTAGCCTTATCAATGTACGCCAGTTGTAAGAGTCAATTCGGACGACTTATTAGTAACAGAGATGAACAGCCAAACTATTGAAGGCGCCGGAAAAGTCGCCATACACGTACGGGTATGGTACGGCAAAATGCGTACTGGATACAAAGAAAAAGTACGGGGTACAATGCAGTGTTGGCCTATTCGGGGATGGCGTCGGGTACGGTCGAATCAAGGTTCCTATGTTAATGTGCTTACCTGAATTGATTAGATTGACAATGATAGATGGAGATGCTGAATTGAGGTTTGAAAGTTTGATCGAGAGAGACGATTCACCTATCTATCTTCTTCGCAGATCTTAGTTTCTCTCTCTACCCCCTACGAATCACCATTCCTCTTCGTGCAAGTGTATGTATCGACGATTCAGACCTGCAGACAGCTAGGATTTTACTACTTCGTTGTGTGCGGTGTGTAGGCTTTGTTTCATTATCATTAAAACCAAAAGAAAGATGGGAAATTTCAAAATCGTTTGCTATTCTACAACAAGACAATCTCAAACACATGTGCTGATTAATAAATATTAAATTAATACCAAATACATTAGTTATTTTGAGATACGGTTCGGTCCATGGATTTCATTATTGTATTGGTTTTGCGGGTTTTAGTTTACTTCAATTTTGCTGATTTATTTTACTTTTTTTCTCTGTAAGTCTGTAATCACTTCCTAATCGCTTGAGATATTTCCTATTCTTATTCAAACATATCTGAATTGCATTTGCCACCTGTTTGTAGATTCTAATTTTTTCGCATTTCATGGACTTTAGGAGGATTTGAAGCTGTAAGGGTGCAAGAAATGGGTTCTTCGTAGATCAAGGTGGACGTACTGTTCTACAAATCTTAAAATGAGTTTGATCACAAGGGTGAGGCATCACTTGCCTTATGGCATATGCAGGAAGTCCATTCTTACTTCCATGGTTGCGCTTAACCCTTGTAACTTAAATGTTGCGTCTCGGCACTTTTCTCAACCTATGAGGAAAGAAGAAGAGGAGGAAGAAGTAGAGATTGACCAAAGAAGGCTTCCGGCTGACTATGATCCTTCAACTTTTGATCCCACACAGCACCGCAGTCCTCCAACAGATCGCGTCTTTAGGCTGGTTGATGAGATAGCAGGACTTACGCTTGTTGAAGTTGCGGAGCTATCTTCAATTTTGATGAAGAAAATGGGAATGAAAGAGCCTCCGGTTGTAGGAGTCATGAAACCAGGAGCTGCTGGATTTGCTGGGGTCACTACAAAGGGGCCAGCAGCAGCCAAGGAGGAGAAAAAACCAGAAAAGACTGTTTTCGAATTGAAGTTGGAGTCTTATGATGCAGCTTCAAAGATTAAGATTATCAAGGAGATAAGGAGTTTTACTGACTTGGGTCTCAAAGAAGCCAAGGATTTGGTGGAGAAAACACCTGCAGTGTTTAAGAAGGGGGTGTCGAAAGAAGAAGCAGAGCAAATAATTGACAAAATTAAAAACATTGGAGGAAAAGTTGTTATGGAATGAAAAAGCAAATCATTGCGGGTATTTGGTTCCCTCTGAAATTTTTGAGTCCTGTACGTTCTTGATTTTGTTCAGGTTGAGGAGGTTTTCTATCGTTTTGACCTCTTTGCTTCAAACGCTGAAACTTTGATGGAAGCCAAATTAAGCATATTGTGGATTTGTAAAAGCTTTGCTTAATTCTTATTCTGAATTGGGTTTTGATGATAATCAAACATACAAGAGAAGGAATAACTGCTGTTGTGTTGTTTCTAGTTGCTAACTGTTATGTTCTTCCTATGTTCAATGCCAAGAATGGGAAAAGAAAATGATTTTTTACACCTATTAGTAACTTATCCGGGGCCCGTGGGTACCTAAAGCTTCTGTGATAAGTAGTAGGATAAAATCTTTTTTCACAGCAGAAATAATTGTTTACGGCGCTAATCGCTACCATCCACAAGTGTTTTGGACGGTCTAGTTTTAACTTTTCCCCGGAAAGTTTCATTAATATCCGGACCGTCCAGAACACTTTTAGATGGTTGCGATTGATTGCTACTGTAAAAAAGCTATCCACGGCTGAGCCATGAATAGGTTTCTCTCTAGTAGCAGTAATCCATAAATGAGATCCGCATCATGTTTATACAGATTCGTGAATTTTTTTTGAAAAGCATGATCTTGGAGCTTGAATTTTATTTCCCCAAAACAGAACTTCTCTACGATATTAAATTTTTTTATACCGCCGGAGTGAACATTTGTTTCTTTCAAATCAATTATATTGCGTCACGTCATGTTTTATTGATTAAGACCACTATTTTGCAACGTGGCGCGATGTAATTGATTTGGAAACAAAAGTGCTACACACGCAACGATTGTGTAAAACACAACACACAACCAATCTCTAGCCGTCCATTGCTGTAATAAATGGCCAGGATTCACTCAAACTCTTTCTCACAAAAGTTATAAGACTTTTTCTTGAAAAAGTTTGTTTAAAATCTAGACCATCCAAATACATCTGGACGGTCAAAATTACCCACACAACCAACACAACGGTTGTGCAAGTAGCATTTTTTATTTGCAAAAAATAAATATTTATACCGATGGTGTAAAGAATTTATTCTCCTTGTCTAAACGTTCTCTTACATGAAAGAGAGAAAACAGAGGGAATAAACGAAAGGGAGACCATGTTCCTCCTTTTTGTTTTTTTTGGACGAACAAAGGTATCCCATTAAAAAAACCCCGAAATTACATACGTTTGAAGGCAGTCGTAGCTTTATCATGAGCTGCCTTGACTACAAGTCGCGGAGCTTTAACAACCTTTAACAAGATTAAAAGATGCGCACAAAAAACATACGGAGCGGTTCCGGAGATCCTTAAAAAAACCTCTAAAAAAATCCCCTAAATCTTAATCTCATAGTTTCCGATCAAATTTTGATGATCCGAGTCGCTTAATGTGTTTAGAACGTGATTTTAAGAGTGGTCGCGCGAAATTGACAAAAAAAATAACCGGAAAGGGCTTGATTTGAGCAATTTTTTATTGAACCGTTTAATAAAGTTCAATAAAAAACTGTTCGGATGAAGCCCTTCCCGGTCTTTTTTTTTGCTGATTTCTGAAGGGTATCCTTAAAATCACCTTCTAATTACATTGAGCGGCTAGAACCATTAAAATTCGATCGGGAAGTTGGGGGATTTTTTTAGAGGTTTTTTTAAGGATTTTCAGAACCGCCCCGAAAAACATAACTCCAAAAGCGCTTCTTGCAAACTAACATCAACTCCTAAAAGGATTAGGAAGACCCTGAACAAAATTAGTGGAATCCGTATGAGTGCAAACTCCTGGAATGCCAAACTGCACCTGATTGGCCACCTCTAACCCTTCACCATTCAACTGAACCCACGCTGCTGCTCCATAGCCCGAATTAGCTTTCCACGCTCCATCCGTTATAAAAACAGTGCACCCAACCAGCTCAGAACCCAGCTTGCGCATGAGAAATTGGACCCGCCCTTGCTGGCCAACCATTTCCGGAGCTCCAGCTGCAACCTGATCAGTGCACTTTTTGCTAACCTTCTTGTCCTGCACAAACTTCTGAGACCTGAAAAATGAGCCACGCATTATCCACATGACAGGTGTTATGCTGAAACAGCGCCTCATTCCGAATGCACCAAATAATCCACAAAATAAGAATTGAATCCCACATTAGCTTCCTTACACGGAGCCTCCGAAATCCACCTCTCAAACCACTCCCCAAAAGAGAGGAACCACAACTCCAAAATCAAAAGCCCAAATGGGACGCTCCCACAATCTATTCACAAACTCGCGCTGAACAAAACAAATGCTCAATTGTCTCCCCACCCTCCTTACATAACGGACAACCAGGCTCCACATAAATATTCCATTTCAAGAGCGCATCCTTGACTGCTATAATTCGATGCAACACCTTCCAAATAAACAACTGAAACTTTGGAGGTAAAACCCAAACCCCAAACGTTCCCCCACTTATCAAACCGGATTTGACCTTCACACCAAGCCCTTGATCCGAATCCTGAAACAAACGAAGAAAGTATGCAGATCTAACCGAAAAAACTCCAGTCTTGGTACACTCCCAAACCGCCTCATCGTCCACATTACGAAGAGGCATATACAAGCCCCCTAACCTTCTGAGCAATCTCCCCTGGAAAAAGCAAGGAGGCAAGAGATTCACGCCATTGCCTGGAGTGAGAATCAAACGAGTCTGCCACTTTAAAATTAGTAAAACAGTTCTCCATGTTCCTGCCCTTGTAAGGGTTAGACACTTTAGGGATCAACTCATATCCCTGAACACATTAGTTTTAACCCTATTACCAATTTTCCTCTTTAAACCCTTGAATATTAAGTTCCTTCTTTTTACTTACCAAAAAATATATATATATATATTAAAGTTCTTTCCCCCTAAAATACTATGCCATCCCCATGACGAACTGGAAACCGGTTCAACATCCAGAAAACCAACCCGTCTACAATATTTTCCTAGCAAAACTGTCAACCATCTGGGTTCTTAAAAATCCTCCACGCCATCTTAGCAAAGGGAAGCAACGGAGCCTTCCAATTACTCAATCTATGCTGCAAGCGATCAAAAACACTATTAAAAAGATTCCCCTTGCGACAAGTCCAGATTCGTACCCAAGTAAACTCCCGGCTTATCCACACATTTAACACAAAAAATACGCTTTAAAATGTCCACATCAACAAGCCTCATATTTGGACTCACAAATAATTCAGATTTATCAAAATTAACCTTTTGCCCTGCTTGCTTACAGTAAACATCAAGAAGCCATTTGAAGCACCAAGCATGCTCAACATTGAATTCCATTAATATAAAGCAATCATCGGAAAATAAAATGCGCAAAATATGCAGAGAAGAAGGGCTTACAGCAATTCCCTTGCAAACATTATTTGAAGCAAACGCCTCCAATCCATCCAAGAAAGCTTGAGCCACTAAAATAAATAAATACAGAGACAAAGCATCTCCTTGACGAAGACCACAAGTAGGCACAAATGGCTTCGATCTACTCCCATTAACCAGCAAAGAAAAGGATAACATAGAGATACATTGATAAATCCAGTCTATCCACATCTGACTAAAGCCCATCACTCTAAGCACATTTAGCAAAAAATACCAACTGAACCGATCATATGCTTTATTCATGTCAAGCTTTAAAGCAAAATGCGCCTTCTTCTCTTTCTTCCTTTTCCGGATAAACTCCAAGATCCCACGCACAATTAAAATATTATCTGAAATAAGGCACAAAGGAATGAAACCAATTTGAAATTTAGATTTTAGATACTAGGCCAAAATCGACCACAACCGATTGACCATCATCTTAGCCACCACCTTATACAGCACATTACATAAGCTAATAGGCCGATAATCCCCTACTTTTTGCCGGGTTGGGAATTTTAGGTATAAGAGTAATCGTAGTATGATTTAGTTCCTTCAACAAATGACCCGACTCAAAAAATGCCAAAGTGGCCCTTGTGATCTCCTCACCTAACCATTCGCAGTTTCATTGATAAAACGCAGAAGTAAATCCATCTGGCCCTGGAGCTTTGCACCCATCCATCTGAAACAGAACTTCTTTCATGTTTTCTGCAGAAAAAGGGCAGTCCAGAGCCAGCCTTTGCTCCTCCGAAAGCTTAGACTTCACTGAAGGCAAAATATCAGGACAAAAACCCAAATTGCTTACCTCCTCGGACAAAGAAACTGATTCCTCCCTACCCATAACATCATCCCCAACTCTGCACTTGAAAAGCTTACAGAAGTGATAAAAAAAATACTCTCAATACAAGCCGGATCCGTTATTAACTTCCCCTCATCATCCTTCAGAGCCAGCAAACAGTGGCTGCTCAATGAAAATCCTTTGTATTCTGATCCCCAACCTCAAGCCACTTCTGCTTTGAACGCTGAGCCCAATAAAGCTCCCCCTTTTCAAGCAAATTATCCAAATCTTGTCTGGCCTCCAATCTTGCCTTACCAAACTGCTCCTATCCTCACAGCTCAGCTTACTATTGAGCGAAAACATTTGCTACAAGTACAACTCCATCAATCCAAGCAAAAGTTAACAAAAATAGGATTTGTACAAACTGAATACAACTTCAGCAGATTGTTCCCAGATGTTCTACACCACAATAACATTTATAAAAGAGGTCTTTCACAAACAGAAGAAACTGTAAATTAGCATTTGTTATTCCCTACCAATTTGATGATGAAAAGACTTGATCCTGCAGTTAACTACACTGTCGTGACTCGGTGAAAGTACAAGAATTCCATCCTTTCGAGAATAATTCGTCTTTGTACACATCCTCAGTGTCAAACGGGCCGTGCCAGGTTAGCTTCGTGCCGTGCCGTGCCGGCCCATCTCCAACTGAGTTTCGTTGGAAAAAAATTTGTTACAACTAACAACTCAGTATTTGTTGTGCCGGGCCCCGTGCTTGTGTCCTTTTGTACCCGCCTAGAACCGTGTTGTGCCCGTTTAAGACCGTGCCGTGCCTATGCTCGGCCCGTCTAAAACCGTGCCCATGCCAGCCCGGCCCGTTTGACACCTCTATTTCTTTACACCTTTGAATGCATAAAATAAATGGTCAGTTGAGAATTTCTAATGCAGTAACAATAAAAATAAAAAAAAGAAACATCAAACAACCCACAATAGATTCTCTTTGGTCTTGCAACTGACTCCCAGCAAGAAAGTACTAAAAATTTGGGAGTTGTGATGTAGTAAGATCAAACAACCCACAATAGATTCTCTTTGGTCTTGCAACTGACTCCCAGTAAGAAAGTACTAAAAATTTGGGAGTTGTGATGTAGTAACAATATTCTTGTTGAACTTCCAAATAAGTAAGATTTTACAATAAAATGCCAAGCATCTACAATCAACTTGCACAAGAGTGGCTTAAACCTAATCTTGTTTTTCCAATACGATTCCTAGAGATTAGAGAGCAATAAAACATCTACAACGTCAATTGTGCAAAGATAACAAAAATTCACTGTACCCTTATCCCCGCAAGCAAGGGTTTCACCTAAAACCACCCAACTTACTTCGTGCAAAAATCAGTCATCTACTCCATGCATAGAATTTTGAAAGATGACCTAATAAGGAAACCACCAACGCGCAAAATTGCTACTGAGAGAGATGCTTTGAGGGAAAGTGCTTCGATGCCATGCCGTGAATATGTGTGGATCCTACATCAGACTGATCCTGCGATAGATAATAAGCACTTGTGATGTAACATCCGTGAAAGTACAACTCAAATGAATCCAAGCAGTCATGTATTACCGTGTCTTGAATGTCGAAACAATTCTGAATACTTTGTTGTCCAAAAGGTAAGCGCCCCTACAAGAATGTGATAAGGACTTCAACTTAGTGTCACTAAATGTCATAATGTCACAGGAATCTGGGATTTTACATTCCAAGATAAGAAGCAGTTCTCAAATAGCAAAATACCCAATGTGGTCGGGAAATCCAGTTTATTACGAACAAAAAGAAAAAAAAAAGAAAAAAGAAAAAAAGACATACCAGTCCATGTAACCTCTGTGGAGTCATGTAATGGCCATTATGAAGTGGAGCTATTGAATTCAATTGTCCCTACAACAAAAATATAACAAAGATTAAGATGTCATAGTCAGACACAACGTACAGAGCATTGATGCTAAGTGGTTGGCGTATACATCTCAGATACACTGAGGACAAGGACATGCTTGGCACATGTCAAAGACACACCAAATGACACATTCATTTAATTTTGTTACTATTTCCAACTGGACATAGCGGGGATGGATACACCTAGGACATGTATGGGACACTTCTGGGACACAACGGGCTTAAGTTTATTATTTAACAAAGTTTTCCGGGATGATAACAATAATTTTTAAAAACATAGGGTAGAAGTTGTAAAACATACATTTATATGCTTATAGTTGAGCCCTAACCCATTGTACTCTCTGATCCTTTACTATCATGTAAAAATAGTGCTAGTTTTCATTAGTTCCAGACTTACAATTGTTTATGGATACAATGTCTAGTAATACATAAAACATCAAAATACAACCAAAGAAGCTTTATGTGTCCTCGCCATATTGTTATTTCCATTTTCTGCGAATTTCTATTTCCTGTGTCCATTTGCGTATCTTTGTAATTGTCTGTATTTGTGTTTCTCAGGACACAACAAAAGAGTTGTGCATAGACACCACTGATTGCTATAACATGCTATTACCAGCCCCTGCATGCTTTGTTGATTGCTGTAGTAATCATCACGACTAGAAGGCATTGAATTTAAGTCTCCCTACAACAAGAACAAAATGGGCAATTTAGATATCCACCTGGTAATGAAAAGTTGAAGTATGACTTGTTTTCAACACGTAGCAATAGCAAGTGCAATATCCATACCATCCCTTGCATAATTTGTTGAGTGCCAAAACAGCCATCGAGAGCAGGAACTCGTGCATTTAGTTGCTCCTAACCGCAAGTATAAGACTCCAATCAAAAGAGAAGTCATCCATTATATAACAACACAACACAACTATTAGACACAGTCAATCTCCAATAAATCAAGGTTTATATGTGCTATCCCAACACCATCCCTTGATGCTCTCTTGCGTTTCATACGAACTAGCAAGGGTCTGTGCTTGCACATTAGAGTGCCTCGACAACAATGACGGACCCACATTGAAAACTATCTACATATTATATTAATCTATACAAAATTTGAGCATATGAAAGAGGATAATGTTAACGGACCATTTGTTGCCAGCTGTCATGCATCCCCATGGTTACTACCTCTGATTCTGACAGTACCTAAATTAAATAGAGAAGGCCCACTAAAGTGAATGATAATTAATACTTTGCAACAATTTCAAGATGAGTAAGACAACTAGAAAAGTCAACTTACGTTTCCTTCTTTGGAGACGATGCTCTTTTTAGCTTGGGTACCTTCATCAAAGTCATGAAGAGCATCAACTGAAGGTGAGCCAGGATCTAGCACACTTTGTATTGAGTTATTGACACTCTCACACTTTTTCAAAGCTTTTTCCAATGCGTTGAATGCAATATTGTAACTCTCTTGAGATAAAGACCCTTCATCACCCAATTTAAAGGCTCTTTGACATAAATTATTGTAGCGCTGATCCCTAGACTCAACCATACCAGACCCCTGTCTCCTCATTTGTCTACCCTTTGCATCCTTTGTCCAACGTTTTAAAATATATTGAGATGGTATGTCGTGAACGCCAGACATTTGAAGAACAATCATCACATGTCTACAAAGGAAACCATTATATTCAAACAAACGACATGAGCAAGAAATATCAGATGTCATTTCATTCCACACCACAATGCAGTCATTATTATCTTCAAAATCTTGAACCTTGAATGTTACGGCTCCATCATCTCCACTTTCCTTTTTGGGATGGCAAGCAACCACTCCCAAAACCTCAACTTGGAACTTCTTGAATATTGCATGAGTGTAAATGGTTGCCATTTGTTTCCCGAAAGGTGAGGGAGATTTTAGTCCTGGTTGCTTATGCCACATATCAAAATCTGCTTTTGCCTCTTCTTCGCACTTGTCTTGTAAAATTGCTCTATATTGGTCTAAGAAATCCCTCAATGAAGTTTTACGATGCATGCATTTATCAAAGACAGAGCTTAAACTTTCCGATCGCTGTGTTGGAGACATCCCTGCCAAGAAAACGTCTCGCATGTATGTAGGAATCCATCGTTCACGATCTTCATACAATGTTTGAAGCCATACGTCGTTTTTTAAATTGAACCCATCAACCATTTTCCACCATCTCTTTTCAAATTTCTCCTCTATTGAACTCTTAAAAATGCATTTATTAAATTTTGTCATGAAATTTTCATGTTGCCTCAACACATAGCTGAGATTTTCTGGAATCTTGCTCAATATATGGCACAAACAATAACGATGGCGAGCATTCGGGAAAACCTCAGCAATAGCTTCCTTCAAGTCTTTATCTTGATCAGTCAATATCACTTTTGGAGACTGTTTCCCCATTGCTCTAAGCCACGACCTCATCACCCAAGAATATGAAGATTTAGTCTCATCTGCAACCAGTGCACATCCAAGCAACAGGGATTGACAGTGATTGTTCACCCCAATAAAGGGAGCAAGTGGCAATTTATATTCATTCTTGATATAGGTAGTGTCAAAAACCACTACATCATCAAAACTTCCATAATCAAGCCGTCCTTTGGCATCAACCCAGAAAACATTTCTCAAACGTTGTTCTTCATTAAAATCTAGAGCATAGAAGAAGTTTGGATTCTCGTCTTGCATGTCGATAAAATATTCAACCATAGCTTGTGCATCTCCCCCATCCAAAGGCAAATTCTGTTGACTACAATTTGAGGGTCCACTCTTTTGATGACTGACTTTCTTAACTCCACCCGACTGTCTAGACATTTTCACATACAAAGTTTTTGTTCTTGCCCGAATTGAATGGAGAGCATCAAGATTGCTGTTGCCTTGATCTATGTTCCTATGACCCCGATAGTAATAGGCCTGATTGGACAAAATTTCATGGTTATGTTCCTTTGTGAAACTACGAATTACCCATCTTCCATCCTGTGTTCTCTTGACATGCATGCAAGCCTTGCAATCTGTTTTTGACCAAGATTGACTTATTCTACCCCGTTTCTTCTTATTAGGAATGTTTAATGTGCTGTCAGCAGTAGAAGCAGGTTCTGGAGTTTCGGATGTAGTGGGTTCTCGCTTACTTCCATATCTAGCGCACACAAATTTAGCATCAATGAACTTTCCAGTTATTCTTGATCTACGACTGGCCTTTGTTATGGTGGCAAACCCAATAGACTTGGCATATTCTTTATAGAATGAAAAAGCATCCTCCTTGGAATTAAATTCCATAGAACCATGGGGCTCCATGCTCGTAATAGAATCCACAGCCGCAACATTGGTAGTGTGCCCTTTTTCTCCACTATTAGACATGCATGAACTCACATTTGGTCTTGCATTTTGTTTATCATTTTCAGTATTACTATTCACAGTAGCTACATCCCTATTTACATCGACAAGCGGCCCACAGTCTTCCTTATGATGTTCTCTTGATGGCTGTTCAAGATCTATTCCCATCATGATGACTTCTAGATGTTTGCAATTCCTCATCTAGGGAACATAGCTGCAAAATAAAGACAATGACATCCGTCATTAACAGTCGATGCATAAATGTAAAGTAAAGAACAGATTGTGATATCGTTCTCATCAGTTCACACAGTATGAAAACAGCAAGAAGTCTGCAAAATCCCATACGATTCAAACTTCTTATACATAGTCAATATTGAACACAATGGGGATAGTGATATAAACCATCACATAAAAACTTAATTTTTGAAAGGAGAGCACTAACTTCAGCATAAACTAATAGAACGGCAGCAATTTAGTTCCTCCTTGGTGCAAGTAAACAAGAACTACAAGAAAGATCGATATAAAGACATCTGGTATAGCATAACAGATAAAATGTACTACCTTATTGGACTGGAGTTTGAAAAAAACTAGTTGCGCTCTGATGTTCTCACAGCACCCAAAAAATAGGAAAAGAGAATACTCAGCCAATATTGGTAAAGATGGAGAAACTTGAGGAGGAAAAATAATGACACGTGTTTTGAGATTTGTTAGGACGGTTAAATTTCCAAAATTAAATGTTGGCTTCCATAATAAGTAATTATAGTCATAGTCTTGTAGAAAATTCCAACTGGTCCATGGAGAAAGAAACCAACCAGCTGCACCAATTACAAGCTCCCAGATGAAACAGATTAAAAAAATTATTTCACCATCAATATCGATAAAAAGGGAAAGTAAAATACACCAAACACCATTCAAGTGAAAAGATAATCAGCACGATGCTCACAAGTCACAACCCATCTGTGGTTAAATAAAATAGAAATACATGGATTCACCTTAATATCAACAAAACTAGTTCCAATAAGATGTTTTACATTACACAAGAATCACTTAGATACATTTATAGCATTACTAACTTGGCATGCGCCATAAGCATAACATAACGTAATCTGAATATTTGTGCATGCCAGGTTACTCGTGCTATAAATATTTCGTGTGTAATGTACAGCCTTGTTTTTGGAACTACTTCTTATATTTTGGCGAAATCTGGTATTTTAAGTGAGAGAGATGAAAGGATTTTTCTTCGATGAGGTATATAGGCATCTAGAGATGAAGTAAAAAACAACATCAAGGAACATCCCATCACACATCAGAACGTCTACATAGGTGATCTTGGGTATATTTTTGCTACCACAAAGGGATATGTAGATAAGGCTACTCCACATATCCGCCACGAAATATTGCTCTCAGCAACACAATCATCTGCAAGGAACCCCATTGCACCTATGTCTGGGGCCGAAGCTAAGGTTCCACTAGGTGCTACAAGCACAAAAAGTGTATCTTTATCCCCACCAAGCGACTATGGAGCCTTGAACCAAGCAATGAGCAAGGAACTCTGAGTACTTACTCATTGAACCAAACCAGTTAGTGGTAAACTGGTAATCTTGGGAATATAATCAACCATGTAAGCTAATACTCCAGTAAATTAAGCTTTTCAGGCCATGTTCGTAGACTCCATCAAATTATTGAGCCAATAGTCTCTTTGGGGGACAGAACAACTGATATCAAAGCAATGTACACGATTGTGTGGACTAGAGGAAATTTAGTAGCCTAGACATTGCGGCAAGTCCAAGGTGAAGTCCAAGGAAAAAACCCAGGTTAGAATACGGTGACTCTAGCTGTCCACTAGGGAAAATACCCATGTTAGACCATGATGGCTTTAGTGCTCAACCTGGTGGGAAGCCGAGGGTATAAAGGTGGAGAGATTGTAAAACACGGTCTACAACGGAAGCTATATGAGTGATCTTGGGTAAATCACTAACCCCGTAATTTCTTGGAGCCCACAAACTATGGGTGAAGTACTCGAAAAATCAACCCGGCCGAAAGAGCCAGCCAAAAAACGTTGGTATGTTTTGGTTTTCTTAGAGTATTGGTTCGGGTCAGTTTTGAAGTTTCAAAATTAGTTAAAACCGGTATGATTTTGATTTTGGTCCAACTAGAACCGTTTCACTCTAGATTGAACCCATTCTTTTTAGAATAATGCTAACTAAACCAAGGCCCTTGTCTTTAACATTCATCTCACCATCCACCCGTTAACAATTAAAGTACCATCATAATAAATTTCCATCCCATTATCACTCTTGGACATCAATTCCGCTAGGGGTGCACAGGGTCCAGATTGGTCCGTTTCTCCAAAAAATCATTAACCGGACCATTTCAAACGGTTCTGAAAAATTAGAAACCAAAACCTAACCAATATAGGCGTGGAACTTACCAGAACCAAACCACAAGAATGGTCCGGTTTTGGTTCGGTTCCGGTTCTATCCAATTAGCATCCAAGCACTTAGGGATTTGGTAGGGTAAGGTAAGGATTATAAGAAAGTATTTTGCTGGAATAGAAAAGGGAGTAAGAAAAGAATTGAACGAATATAAATTAGCGGTTTGGTAGGGTAAAGTAAATTGTGGAATCTAGGAAATGAATAAGTATTCGAGTACGTAAATAGGACGGTTCGTTCCAGATTGAACCGATTTTGCGGTTCGAACGGTTTTCTTAAGCACCTGTAAACTCCGCAGCGTGGGATCTCTCTCATCAATCATTTCTTTTCTTTTCTCTTCAAGAAAGTGGAGTAAATTTTATGTGAATTTCGGTATACTCTTTCTTTAAGTTCTACGGTTGATAATAGTACTATTTCTTTTTCAAACCTAATACACCAGACCAGACCAAACCAATTTCGACTGAGTTCTAAACGAGTTTGGGTTTTATTTTTTTGTCAGTCCAACACACAGAATACTGATCAAGAACATTAAAATCAACCATAGGGCTTGGAAATGGTGATTATCCCATAGAAGCATGCATAATTGCAGAAAATTGACTTTAGATACATACTCAGAGAGAGAGAGAGAGAGAGTGAGTTACATGAAGTAGAGTGGAGGAGGAGGTGGAGGAGAGATTGAAGAGGGAAGTTGAATCCGTAGGTAGAGAGCAGAGCAGAGCAGAGCGGAGAGCGGAAGCGAGGATTGTGGGCGAGTAGGGAACTCTCTATCTTTACCAAATTTTATGGGTTAGGGCAAGCGTGAATCGTACTCGCAGCTCCCCCCTTTTTACACTCGCCGTACTCGCAGGCTGCTTAAATGGGCCCAACCGAACCCATAACAGAATCAATAATATAAAAAAGAATATGGCTTTTCACACAGAGCTGTGCTACGTGCACAGACTGCTGTGCACAGCAGCCATTTTTTCCTGCCTCAGGTCGCACAAAGATGATCGGAGCCGCTCATTTTGTTCAAAATATATTAGGTAAATTCTGAAGTAATTTTGAGTGTTTTGTTAATGCCTCAAACGATATCGAACGAAGCTCATTTTTTACAGAGACCTTATTAGGTAAATTCTGAAGTGATTTTGGGTGTTTTGTTAACGCCTCAAACAATATCGAACGAAGCTCATTTTTTACAGAGACCTTAAACGATATATTTTGAACAAAATGAGCGGCTCCGATCATCTTTGTGCGACCCGAGGCGGGAGAAAATGGCTGCTGTGCACAGTTTGCTGTGTGTGCACGAATCATTTCTGTTTCACATATACTACTACGGGCTGATTCGAATAAATAAGTCGTTTAATTTTTTTTAATTTAAATTATTTATTTATTTATTTATTTTTCTTTTATTTTTGAGAATTATTATTTTACTATTACAGAATCATTTGGCTAGATAAGTTGTTTGGTTTATTTTTTTATTTTTATTTAATTTTTTGCATTCATTAATTTTTAAGAATTATTGCTTTATCACGACGGAATGATTCTAAAAAGTAAAAAATAACAATTGAAATCTAATTTTTTTAAATAAAAAAATAAGTCAGTAAGATAATTTTTTATTTTTATTTAAAAATTTTGAATTTCAATAATAATTTTATATGTTTTAGATTCATAACGAAGTAATAATTCAAAAAAAAGTTAACGAAAAATTAACAAATTATAAAAATTATAAAAAAAAAGCCATTTGTCTTCCCAAAAATTTGCGTAAAATTTACAACACCCCCCTCACCTCTCTGATCAGTGATCACGCATCAGAGAAACGCCAATAGCTCAATTTTTTTCATTTCTCGCAAAATTCATCCAGCACTTCTCAGTTCTCTCTTCGTTCGATTGAGGAGGTAAGCTGCAATGGTGGCATTCAAGGCATCCGAAGCATTCCGAATCGACGACGACGAGCTGGACGAAGAACCGGGTGAGGTAATCGAATCAGCACCTCCTCTCAAGGTCGGCGAAGAGAGAGAAATCATCACTTCTTCCTCTGGTAGAAGTTGTCTCAAGAAGAAGCTCCTCAAGCCCGGTATCGGTTGGGACACCCCCGAGTTCGGCGACGAAGTCACTGGTAAGTTTTTCCCTTTTCCCTCTCCAATTCTCTCTCTCTCTCTCTCTCTCTCTCTCTCTCTCTCTCTCTCTCTCTCTCTCTCTCTCTCTCTCTCTATATATATATATATATATATATGTATCTATCTATCTATGTTGAAATCGATGACTTTTGGAAATTGATGTTGTGGAGCTTGGGGGGTGATTTGTTTTGTTTGAATGGGTGCAGTTCACTACGTGGGGAGTTTAATTGATGGAACCAAGTTCGACACCACCAGAGATAAGGATGAACCTTTCAGCTCCAAGCTTGGTTATGGTGAGTTTTTTGAGTTCTCCGCATCGACTCGCTTGGGTTTTATTTCATTTCATGTCATTTTGTTGGTTTTAATGCCGTTTGAGTTGAAACAATGTTTTTGACCGGTCAGAGTTGGGAGTTAAGGGGTCACAAGTTCGAGTCACATTAAGTAAAATCCATAGGGGCACTTCTAGGACTCCCGATAACTACTGCTGGTATGTGCGGAGACTGCATGTATCCGGCGAGTAGGTGTGGACTGAGTTGGGATGTGCAACTACCCATCCCAAGTTCGGAAAAAGACCTGGTCTGGTAGGATTTTGATCGGAATGTTTTCAAATAATGTAGGTTCCCACTCCTAGTTTTACTTACATGTTTGTTACAAACTTTTTACTTGCGCATATAGTTCCCCCCATAGTTGAAATCATCTGTCCGTACTCCGTCCTTTCTGGGGATGAGTAGGCCAAAAAAGCCTGGGATTCCTCATCATTATCAGAATAATAAAATGCTGCAGTGTTGGTGAAGAAACAATGTTGGTCATTAAAGTTTGGCTTTCACGCGATTTTGATAGCCGGGATCATGATCCTTGGACTTAATTTTATGAATATGGGTACCTTGTAATCAGACAGTTTTCTTTCTCTCTCTCCAAATATCTGGTTATTGGGGAAGTGTCAAATGTTTGCCTCTGATGATGCTTTATCTTCATGGTGTTTTTTTTTTTGCTTGGCAATTTATCTTCATGGTGTTGACTTTTGGTTTCCTTCAATTTGATTGGTTTACTCGTGCTGGTTACTGGTTAGGTCAAGTTGTTACCGGGTTTGACCATGCAATCATTACCATGAAAAAGGGCGAGATAGCATTGTTCACATTGCCCCCTGAACTGGGTTATGGTGCCATAGGTAGTAATGGCGTTCCTCCAAACTGTGTTATTCAATTGGAAGTGGAGCTCATTTCTTGGATCACAGTAGTTGATATCTGCAAGGATGGTGGTATTATCAAGAGAGTAATGGAGAAGGGAGAACAAGCTGGCCCACCCGGTGATTTAGATGAAGTTCTAGGTAATCTTATGCATTTTGTTTGGATATCACAATATCTGTGATGCCATATAATTGCCATTGATGGCAAGTACTACTTGTGTACTTATTAGGCTGTCTAGGCTTTAGCTTTCAACCATTTTTGTTCCTGTCTTATCAATGATTTGAGGAACCTCTGGTTATATAATTCAGTGAAGTATCAGGTGAGGCTGGATGATGGTGCTATTATTGCGACGACACCAGAAGAAGGTGTTGAATTTCACGTGAAAGATGGTAATTATCCATCAATTAATAGGATCTGCCAATCTTTTACTGATTCAAATTAATAGTTGTGAGGGTATGGTAGGGTGCTGACTTCTGTTTCTATTTTTTTCTTTTCTTTTTCGGTGAAATTTTGTATATTTGCTTCTTTTTTAGGTCAGTTTTGTCCAGCACTGCCGAAAGCACTGAAGACCATGAGAAAGGGAGAGAAGGTCAATCTTATTATTCAACCTCAATGTATGTCACCCCCATCGCCGTTATATTTGTTAGTGGATTTTTCAAACTTAGCCATTGATGACGTCAAGATTCAATAATTGCTTGAAATACCTGTACAACTTGTGCTCTTTTAAACTCAGAAGCAGTCAAAAGAATTTAACTTAATGCAAAATAGAGTAACAACGAGCAGGGCATGCAAAATTTTCATTGGATTAGTAAACAGTCAAATACTTGTTGAGATGCCGTTAATTCACTCAGACCCTGTTCGGTTTGGGTTTTGAGGGAGGTTTTAAAGTGTAATGAGAGAGAGAGAGAGAGAGAGAGAGAGAGAGAGAGAATTTATTGGGGACCGTGCGCAGGGGTTTTGAGTCGCTTAAATGAACAAGCCCTAATTTTCTTATTCTTGTCTAGATATCCATCAGAAGATTTTTTTTTCTGAATTTGAACGTGAATGAGGGAAGTGTAGAAAGTGCTTTTGGATTTTTAATTGGGGGAAGTTTGTAATGTATGACTGCAATAGGCATACAGTCAGCAAGGAATGCAATGATTGAGGTTGAATGTTTTTGTAGGGGAAAGAGGGGTGTGAAGCACCAATTGTCAACAAGAAAAGAGAAATTTAACAAGATGGCCAGTATTTGTATTGAGAATACTGAAGACTACTATGACTTTCATATTCAGAATTGGAAAATTGAACTTGAGTCTATGGCACCAACTGATGTTCTCTCTATCCTTGAGATAGAAGTATTTATTCACAATAGAATGCGAGAGTTACCGAAATGGTTTCAGGCCTTTGGCCATGTGTAACATGGAGTCTTGGACTAATTACTTATAGGTGTTGTTTGACCATTCTAGAGATGTTTCTATAGCTCTTCTTTGGCTTTTCTTGATCGTGGGAAATTTATTGGAAAAACTCACCTCCCACTTTCTGTTAGCGGTACTATTGCTAATGCATCTATGCAGTCCATCAGGGTGGTTAACTGCACAAAATTGTTGCAGATGCTTTTGGAGAGATGGGTAGCAAATCAACAAATGAGTTTCCTTCGATCCCACCCTGTTCTGTATTAAACGTTGATCTGGAGCTTGTTTCTTTTAAGCCTGTCATTAATGTCACTGATGATTCGAAGGTACTCAAGAAGATTTTGAGCGAAGGGGAAGGGACTCTTACTGCAAATGAGGGTGCAGTTGTCACTGGTGAGTATCCTTTTGTAAGCATTAAGTTTTGGAGCAATGTGGTCAAGATCAATCTGGATTTAAAAATTATCTTGACATAGCTTGAATATGAAGCTTGTGCATTACAGCCAGTGGCGTATTAGAGAGTGGCTTGAATCTGTCACCCATTATCTAATATTCTAGTCCATCCCATATACCAAAGTAGAAAAGAAAGGAGAAGATCTTTAACTCCTCGTACATGAAAAGCCACAGGTTTGACCAGTTTAGGAAGTATTATACACATGGAAACAAGTACTATTTGAAAGTGGAAATGTTTCAGTTCAATGTAGTTGAGTTATATCATCATTAGTACTTTTATGAAATATTCAGAGCAACAACTGTATTTTTTGAGAAATTTGTTCTTGGTCTTTCCTGCATTATTATTGTAACTTTACATTCATGCAAAAGCCATGTCTCACAGTCTAAGCCAAACATGACCCAAGCCCTTTTTGCCTTAAGAGAGCACCCATTGGATGGAAATCAATGAATGTTGAAGATACACAAGCTTAAAGATGTAGTTATTATATGTTGCACTTGATAAGAAGAATGTGTGCTTTATTGATTTTGTATCTGTTTTATCCACTGTATTATATTCGAGAATTGCTCAGTCTCTTGTCAAGCCTACTTTGAAAATGTTCTGTGCCCAAATTTCTGCAGTTAGGTATACAGCCATGCTAGAAGATGGCACCGTATTTGAGAAGAAAGGCTTTGATGAAGGTCCATTGGAGTTCATTACTGATGAAGGTAACTCCGTCATAAAACTATTGAACATGCCTATAATCTGTGGGGAGAAGCATCTTTATCTCGTGGTAACAAAGGGCATATGAGGACCAGCTATAACTAAATATTGGTTGCATTTGTCTGTCTGAAGAACAAGTAATTGCTGGTTTGGACCGAGCAGCAGTAACAATGAAGAAGAAGGAGCAGGCAATATTGACAATTACTCCTGAATATGGATTTGGAAGCACAGCTGTTAAGTGTGATCATGCTGTAGTTCCACCAAATTCAACTCTAATCTATGAAATTGAAATGTTGGACTTTGTAAAGGTATTTCTGCACTAGTGAAACTTTGGAACGCATAATCAGATTATATTAGTTGCAAAAGGACCACATGATATGTAATATGTAATATGTCAATCATATTGTCCATTAGGCACAGTGGTCCTTTAGACATTGATTTCATTTATCTAGTTTGATGGAAAACCATAGTTACCTTGAACTCGTATACTTTTTCTTCCAAATTTACCCAATCAAGAACGTGGCAAGGTTTGAATGACACTTTTGGCCAAATTGTCTCTATAAATTGTGCTGTATGTTACATTTCTTTTCAAATTTGGGCTGAATCTAGGGGTAGAAGCAATGTTCTTCTTCTTCTTCTTTTCTTTCTTTTATATCTGTTGGCAAGTTTTCTAAGCAAATAAAATTTGTACCATAAACTCATGGTCTAAGTTGGAAGTAATAGGAAAATATTTAGGGTATTCAAATGACTAAGTCAAATTATCGTAAAGGTGGTAATCCTTGGATATGATAAAACTAATTTAAAAGCACATTATGATGATCTCTGCCTAACTTTCATTGATTCCTGTCCTATTTGTCTGATAAAAAGGAGAAAGCACCATGGGAAATGACTAGTCAAGAAAGACTCGAGGCAGCTGAGAGAAAGAAAGAAGAAGGCAATCTGCTCTTTAAAGATGGAAAGTATCTAAGAGCTGGCAAAAAATATGACAAGGTAGTACTATGCATGATTTCTGTCAGAAATCTTGAGGCTCCATGTTTATTAACTTCTGATTCATCAATATTTCTTTAATCATTCTCCTTAGGCAGCCGACTATGTTCATGAGGATGCACCCTTTGGAGACGATGTTGAAAAGCTAGTCAAAGCATTAAGAGTGTCGTGCTGGCTAAATGGTGCGGCTTGCAGCCTTAAGCTGAATGACTTCCAGGAAGCAATCAAGCTTTGTTCCAAGGTAAAGAGTAAAAGAGATTTTATTTATTTTTTACTTTGCATCAGAGCAAAAGGAGAACTGGCTAACGTGAATTTGTTATATTGAGAAACCAAAGAAGTGTGTTTTTTAAAGTAGCATGGATCGAGTTGGAAAAGCGTATCACTCAATACTCATAAAAAAACTGAAGACGTATACATAGAATTCCCATGCTGGTATACTGTCGAAATGCATTTTTGGTCGGAGAAGTGCTTTCTTGCCATTTGTATATAGTATAACAATGTGCTGTAAGCATGATATCAAGCCTGAAAAAATGAACAAACCGAGCTTGAGCATTGTAGTTTAGCTTTGAACCAATTTTCTTGTTTGACTTGAATTGGGAAATTTTTGGGATACGCTCTTGGAGTATGGGAGAACATATATTGCACTTGTATTTGTGCATTCAACCTCTTAACAGGTCCTAGATGTGGAATCCCACCTCTAACAGGTTGTAGACGTGGAATTCCACAATGTAAAAGCTTTGTACAGACGGGCACAAGCTTACTTGCGAACTGCTGATTTACACTTGGCTGAATCAGACATCAAGAAGGCCCTCGAGGCTGACCCTCACAACAGGTATGGATATGTAATTCTTCAGTGAGATTGTCTAAATTTAGTGTCAAGTTTATCTTTCTTTTATCGCTTTTACGGGGGACAATAGCATTGCAAGGTTGCTTTTCAGGGAGGTGAAGTTGATCCAGAAGAATTTGAAACAACTTCAAGCTGAGAGCGACAAGAGAGACGCGAAGCTGTACGCAAACATGTTTGTTCAAACGACAAAGGACCCTTCTGTAGGAACAAAGGTTAGTTGTCTTGAAAGTAGCCTGAATTTGATTGTACTAATGTGATTTTTTAACAGCAAAACCACCATAAAACGTTTGAAGGGAAATTAATTGCCTTCAAAAGCTACAAAGACTTCTACGACAACCAGAACAGCAACAATTAGCAACTTTTCAGTTGCTGCTGGTACAACCAGTAATTTTCCATCTGACATTACCAAGAAAAACTCCAAAACTGGTCCTGATTGCCTATATCAATGCCATTGACACACTTGGACCCGTTAAGTACAATACCTTACTACTTATCAAGGAAAATAATTGACATATTTACACGTAATAGTGCAAACTGATGCTTTAATGTGGACAAACAAATGAGGCCTGGAAGTTTATTTAGTTATAGTATGTTACCGCTATGCGCTACCTTTTTTTGTTGGTGCTTTTATCTAGGAACGCTGTACTCCCACCTTGTCATGTGGAAGGAACATGTCGTTTCTTGTCAATTGTGGGCGTTCTCTATAGGCTATTCTGTTTATTCATCACTTGAGGTGTACTTGAAGTTTCCTTCACCAAATATCTCTTCTGTGACAGAGATTGAAGGTTGAAAAAGTGGAAGATAAGAGAGGCGAAGAGGTCATGACAACAGAAATGGAAAAGGTTGCCGTTAATTCCGCACCCCCTCCTGTCTGATTTTTCTTGATGTGTAGATTTGTTTTGCGAGTCTCTGTAAAGTCTTTTTGGGTAGATGTCTCTGTAAAGTCACCCCATCATAAACCAAGAGGGCTGTATATTGTGGGCACATAGAGAGCACACACCAGTTTCAGGTCAAATGGGATGTTGATTCTTTCTGTTGGAGTTTAGGTTATTTGTCTGTCATCTGTGTTGCTTTTACTTGAAGCTTGTGGTACTGTGACTCGCAAAATTGAAGCTTAGACAACACTTATGAGCAGCTTTCTTTTGTGGGAGAGAATTTATTTACTTCTGAATTATTACTGTACTTCTCAACATTTAGTTCGAGAATTGCTTAAAAAATCTCTAAAAACTGGAAGGACCAAAGCTAATTTTTAAGCTTCGGTCAGATAAAAAGTTCTCTTCTCCACTACCGTGCACATTCTCGTAACATGCCGGAGCTGCTTCTGTCCGGATTAGTAGGTTGTACTCCATATGTTCCATACTAAGTGTCCGTGGCTTTGGCGTTTGGGTGTTGCATTTGAGGTGTTTGGGGCGGTTTACTGTGTTAGTGGGGCACATGGCAGCGGCTTTGATGTGGTTGTGGCGTTTGAGGTGGTGGTGGGGTGGTCGGCGATTTTTTTCGAGTTCAGGGTGTTTGGGTTGTCGGTAGAATGGCAAGATGGGAGGTACTCTTTGGGCGGCGACACTTTCGATCTGTGAGGAGGGTAGGCAGCAGCGGGGGAGGAGTTTGGAGGTCGGTGGAAGCGGCAGCAACGTTTCGGCAGAGGCTGAGGGCAGGCGTACTTGGGTAGTGTATTTTCTTGGAAAGGGCCATGAGGGTAGGTCAAGTTTTTGCGAGTTGTAGCACTATGAGAGTTTTGGTCTCCTCGAAGCCCTTTCAAAACATTTTTTTTGCTACGTAATGATTTTATTTTTTATCTATATAATAATGAAATTTTCTTTGCTGATAAAAAAAAACTAATCTCGCAACTTCTAAAGCTTGAACAATTAAAATATAGAACGGGGTGTAGTTCTTAAAGAGCCCTTTGACATGTTGTGGTTGTCCTATTGAGTGTCATGTTTTTGAGATTGTCCTGTTTCCGGCTGTGCTGTAAACAGCTTGTTTACAGCACAGCCGGAGCTGTTTACAGCACAGCCGGAAACAGGACAATCTCATGTTTTAATATATAGAACGGGATGCAGTAATGGTTTTGGGCATAGTTCGGGACACAAAACCAAAACCGTCCGATGCGTGTCCGGAACTACATGTATTCAACGGTTTCGAACACTTCGGTGTATTAGATGCCCGGGCACACGTGATGTGTGTCCAAATTGTACTACGCAAATCTGAAATGTGAAAGTAGAAAAAGTGGGGAGAAGAAAAGTAGGACGATAGTGTTTTATCCCTTCTTAAAAGTTTTTTTGGGCGTTTAAGAAATTAAAAGTGCGAGCCATCTTCATAACTGCCGTTCACAACAAAAGTGCTGTTCCTACTAATAAGTTAGTCACGGCTCCACGCAATCTCAGACGTCCAAAAATGTTTTCGAAGATCCGGATTAATAACAATCTATAAACGGAGTAGTAGATTTCGTGGACGGCCGAAATTAAACACCATAAACCTTATTCACAGCTCCTCCGTAATAAGATTTTCACATTTAGTAATGGACGTAACATTTCTCACAGTGATGTGAATATCATGCCCTTTGCATAAATTAGCCACTGATGTGTGACCCTAAGTTAAATAATTCACATGCGGGTGCGAGAGCGCGCAAGCGTGAAAATTTTCTTTAAAACACGTCCTAAGCTACTAAAATCCGCAATATAGCTGTTCCTACTACTCTAGTAATAGATTAACATTTCTCACGTTGATGTGAATATCATGCCCTTTGTGTAAATTAGACATTGATGTGCGACCTAAGTTAGATAATTCACATGTGGGTGAGAGACTGTGCCAACGTGAAAACGTCTTCAAAACACATCCTAAGCTACTAAAATCTGCAAGAGTGAAGATTGTGAGCAGTGCGAGAATTGAGAGCTGAAAGCGCGGGGCATTTTGAAGAACTATGCGACAAAGCGCGTGATGACACTTTCTTTGATGCCGTCCTGGTCTAGACTTTCCAGAAATAGAAGCCAATCCAGGCATGATGCTGTCCAGCCATAATTAATAGCTGCCAAGAGAGAATTGAAGAAGGTGCGTCCAAATCCCCACAGCCATTCCTAATGTACATCAGCCACACATTCTCATGGTCTCCTTATCCCAAAATCCCCCACATTCATCAGGTGTCTATACAATTCCATACTATATTATATATACCCACAAGTTGTTCCTTCCATTTTCACCAGTTTTTATATATAAAGAAAGAAGAAGAAATGGCAGTGCTGAATGGCTCAAATGCCAAGCTGTTTTCGACACCCAATTGCTTCCTCTTCTTATTCTTCTTCTTCTATCTGATTTTGCTTCTTTCAGTTCTGCTTCCTTTTTCACAGCTTGTACTTTCTTACTCTTCTGCGGTTAAGTTTGTCCCTGGATTTGATGGACCCCTTCCTTTTGAGCTCGAAACAGGGTGGGGTAGTAGTAGTCATGTTGTTGTTTGTTTATGACTCCAGTATAGTCAGGACCTCTTACGGTCAAGACCGTCAACATCTCCCCTTTTCCGATCAAATTTCGATGATTCGAGCCGCTCAATATGATCAGAACGTGATTTTAAGGGTACTAGCGAGAAATTGGAAAAAAAAGACCAAGGCTTCATCCCAACAGTTTTTTATTGAACAGTTCAATAAGAAACTGTTCAACTCAAGCCCTTTCCGGTCATTTTTTTGCCAATTTCTAGTGGTGTACCCTTAAAATCACGTTCTGAACACGGCTTGGATCATCGAAATTCGATCGGAAAAGAGGAAGTGCTACGGTCCTGACCATAAGAGGTTGTGACTTGATCCTGACAGCTTTTAAGTCACACTTTGAATTGTTGCCACACGTTTGGATTGCCAAGATGCGCGCACGGATACCACGTGGCCATGCCCACCCATCACCGAAAATTTTCTCGTGTTTTTGCCATAGCCTTGCTTTTGAGCTAAAAGCTGCTTACAATACAATTCTTACAAGTACCGAATTTGAACAGCTCTGCAATCTGTACTCGAATTGCTTTAGTTTTTTCAACGGCATTTTTCATTGCTTTTCGAAATGGAACTCCGTGTTCTAATTATCCAGCTATATATTTTTCAAGAATAATAAGGCTTCCGGAAAGATTTTGCAATTTTTGTCGTAGCAATGTTGAGTTTTCAACTTACGCAACTAAATCCGTTCGGTAGAATCATCCATAACGTTGCAATTGAACCTTCTATTAATAACTTTGGAAATTCCCAGATGGATTCTGACATGGATCAGATTGGTTTTTTTCTTTTTTTGAATCAAACTCACCTTGCGAATGAGTTTTCACCGATGTGTATAATTTCTTTTGAACATGTATATACTCAGTTATGTGGGAGTGGATGAGTCAGAGGATGTGCAGTTGTTCTACTACTTTGCCAAGTCGGATTTGAACCCAAGAGAGGATCCGCTCGTCCTTTGGCTAACTGGAGGCCCTGGCTGCTCTTCCTTCACTGGTTTTGCTTATGAAGTAGGTAAGTGAACTTTCTATTCGTTTTTTATTTTATTTTATATTAAATGAATCAACTGATCTAATAATGAATACTGGAGAACAAGATGATGATGATGAAGATGAAAAATTGAAGATTGCTTTAAGAAGTGTTACTGCATCGCTTGCTATTCACACTGGGCTCATGGCAGAGTCATGTACAATGAAGTCTAGCTTCAAATGACTGCTGTTTGACTGTGTCATGGAAACATGAAAATTATATGCGAACCCTTTAAATTCTATGTGCTCGTGTTTGCTGGTACCGGGGTTCTCTTGCATTTCCAGCCATTGACTCAGGTGCGGGAACCTTGAATCAAGTCAAGATTCTCGCCTGATCCGATGACCATAAATGCATGAAAAAGCCGATAAAGGCTGAAATGGTTGCAGAAGGTTTGAGCTCTAGACATCAATAGCAGTGGATTTCGAAATCTGCCAAGAGCTCCCAATAGTAAGTTGGAAGCCTCAATGGTATTTGCATAAACAGAACTTTTACCGTCGAAAACCAAAAAATCTCACGAAACAAATTAATTATGCATATTGAGAAACAAAACAAAACACCTACGGAGATGGTCATTGTCACAACAGTTTAGCGGTGTTTTTTTTGTAAGAATAAACCAGATAACCCAATTGTCCTTAGGCATATTAAGACAATTTCTGCGAATGAAAAAACCAGAACACAAAATAAAGAAAAGTTTCTTTATTGATCAATTAGTTGTGAAATTTGTAGGTCCGTTGAACTTCAAGGCCGCGCCAGATGATGGGAGCCTGCCCACGGTAGTTACGAATCCAAACTCCTGGACCAAGGTAGAATACATGCATGAACTGTACAATATGTATGTGTTCATATGGATATCGTATATTTGAACAAATATAAGTGCATAGCACTTGCCTTGAAAAAAGAGAGAGAAAGAATAGTACGGAGTACATGGATAGCAATTGGCATTGCAGACAAGAGTATGTGTTTTGTTTTATACCTGTTATGAATGAACAGATATATATACATGACATAGAATGCATTCAATGTCGATTTACTGGAGTGGTTCAATGATATGTAGGGGGCGAGCATGATATTTGTAGATTTGCCGGTTGGTACTGGATTCTCCTACCCAAGAACATCGGCGGCTGCTCACTCTACAGACTTGCAAACATGTGCCCAAGCCTATGAATTTATGAGAAAGGTATAATGTTTACTACCTAATTACAGTGAAAACGTCGCCGCATTTAGCTTTCCCAGTACCTATAGGAATGAGCCCTGCAAATTATCTCCATCAAAAAAGAGAAATATTGCGTGGGACTGGATAACCCATTTTGATTCTTTTGTAGTTTACGCTTAGGGAACACAGATACAGATACATGACATGATACGTACACCGGTACACGTCCACTTTCATTTCACTCTTCTTTGTCCTCGTTAATTGAGTTCCAATATAAGCCTAGAATAACGATTAAAATTCCCTCCTCACTAGATGGTTCCAAGTTACTGTATTGCAACAGTCTCTTATCGTACCCAAGTTGAACGTTGGCGCCTCAAGCTTATTTTGGACTGCCAAGTTTATTTGTCCTTATTTATTTGAGTTGTCATATTGCAGTGGTTGATTGATCATCCAGAATTTCTCTCAAACCCGTTTTACGTAGCTGGAGACTCGTACTCAGGCATTACAGTTCCAATCGTTGCTCATCTAATTTCAGATGGTAAGAAATTCTAAGTATGGGTATCGAATTTAGTACCCATTTTTCTGATCCCCTAATCTTGGTGAACTAAATTTTGCAATTCTATGCCGAATTTGGTGCTTAAACTCCTTTTCTGAGCTCAAGTGTTGCCTTACATTTCAAGTCTTCCATGTGTCAATGCAGGAAATGAAGTAGGCAACAAGCCATTCATAAATCTCAAGGTCTGTAACTTTTTCTAAATGGACTGCACTGTTAAAGACAGATTTTCAATAACTAGAACTGTTCACGGATTTCGAAAGCAAATTCTTCTAGGCGTGTCATTGTCTTTTTTCATGCTCCCACCAAGTTTGTGCTTTGTTGAGTTGAGACAAATTTCGTGTCGGATAGGATGAAGTCATTTTTCGCCTTGAGTTAGTCTGCATCTGCACAAACAAAGACCTACTACTGACCAGTTTCACAGTTTTGATGTACAAGTTCGAATAAGTTATGGACTTGTATTTCTGCAGAAAATAAAATTTGAAAAAAAAGTTTAGTACTGCCTTGATTAGAGAACTTAGAGAGATCGACAGAACTACAATGCTGATTCTATGCTTTTTAATTGCCCAGAACTGGTCTTTGTATAGACCTATTTGTGACTTTTTCAGGCATTCATGTCATTAATAATTCGAACTTAGAGTCACTAAACTGTATCTTACAGTCGCAATATAACCGCCTATAACTGCCATCATGATCCATTGCTGCTTAAGTTCTTGCTATTTATGAGCCATTTAACACGCCTTTACGATCTGGTGTGATTTCCAGCACGCGGTCATACTGTAAAAAGTCAGATAGAAGATTAACAGAAAACTTGTTTTTGAATCCCCTAAAGACCCACACATTTGGAAAATCTCTTACCAACACAGAAACACTCCGAAATTCGTCAAACTGGATTTTGACCCCAAAGTCCTTTTGGTATGCTCAATAAAACGCCCAGGACTGCGTAAAGAAGTAATAAATTACAGAAGCAGAAGAAAATGTTTGTTTAACGCTTCACCATGGACTCATTTTTGGTTTCTGAATCGTATCAGGGATACGTACTTGGCAACCCTGTAACGTTTCTCCTTGGGGACGGAAATTATGCTATTCCATTTGCTCATGGAATGGGACTAATTTCTGATGAACTCTATGAGGTATACATCTAGTGCTACCTCAAAATTACCCTTTCCTCTATTTCAAAATCCAATCCAATGTCAATCCCCCATGTCATTCCGTCAGCTACAGTATGTAATACTAGAAAATATGATAAGATGCGCCTTTCCTATAACAGTTTTTTTTTCTCTCTCTTTATTTTTAGTCACTGCAAAGGAATTGTGAGGGAGAGTACATGAATGTAGATCCAAGCAATGCTGAGTGCTCTAATGATGTTGAGGCTTATTCTCAGGTCAGCAACTATTTGTTTTGTGGACTCTTCACGTAACCACCCAAATTCGCTTACCTTGTCCCTCTTTTTTCGCAGTGTATCAGTGGAATTCAAGCAGCACAAATTTTGGAACCTCTATGTGGATTTGCTTCTCCGAAACCACACCAGTTCTTTGGTGAAAGAAGATCTCTTTATGATGAAAACGCGGAGCTCCTCCTTCCTGAACAATCGCCTTGTGCATCTAATCGGGTAAGTTCTTAGGATTTTCAATGAGCACTGCTGTGAGTTCTTTGTGGATGTTTTGTTTCAAGGACAAAAAAACTACCAATATGATTTATTATTCCGAGATTGCCATGGCCACATCATTTCAGTACTATATTTTTGTGTAGTTCTTGTTCGGCAGAGCAGTATTTTCTTCTTCTAATGATCTGGTCGCAGGCTATTTTGTAAACTTAATATTCCTTGATTTAGGTTGATGGATATCAGCTTTCCTATCGTTGGCTTGATGATGATGGCGTCCGAGAAGCACTCTGTGTTAAAAAGGTGGAACTTTTTCTTACAAAATTATGGAAGAACTAGAAATTTCCTACCTATTATGGAGAAAATATTTGGAGACAACAGAAATCAGGAAAATGTATTGAAATTCTTACCGCAGGGCAGCATAGGGCCGTGGATAAGATGCAACTTTACCTTGCCTTACACTTCTACAATCACAGACAGTTACCAGTATCATGTAAAACTCAGCATTAAAGGTTACAGGTCTCTCATATACAGGTAAAAATCATTTGTGAAATTTGAAAAAAAAAAAAAAGAAAAGAAAATTCGATATGCCTCGAAGCCTAATAGTTGGTAACTTTCTGTTGTTGAAACAGCGGTGATCATGACCTGATTGTTCCATTTTTGGGAACTCAAGCATGGATTAAATCACTGAACTACTCCATTGTTGACGACTGGAGGCCATGGACTGTCGAAGGCCAGGTTGCCGGGTGAGTTACCTAGTTTTAGACAATTTATTTTCTTTGAATTCACCTGGGATTAAGCTATATATCAAGAAACTTAACTCCAATTATTGGTCGACGACGTTGATGTGCAGTTACACAAGGAGCTATTCCAATGGGATGACATACGCCACGGTTAAGGCATGAAATTATTCAACTTCAATAGCTCAAAAAATAGTCCTGGTCTTCTTCTTCTTTTTCCCTGTTTTTCTGCTTTGTTTGATTAATTTCAGTTTTTTAAACAGGGAGGCGGACACACCGCTGCAGAGTACAAACCTTTTGAATGTTCAACTATGTTCGAAAGATGGATATCTCATAAACCTCTATGAATTATTTTTTATTTTTTATTTTTTAAAAGGGAAATACACCTCTACGATCGATCTTCATCTTTTCCAAAAGGCTAAGAAATTCGCCCGCAATCTCAAAGTTGGAAAAACCCATTCTGGGTTATATGGTTGTTCGTTGATATATTATGCTTCAATAACAACTCGACCAATAGAAATGATATTCATCACTGTATGGATTCGTAGAATATTTCTAAACCTTACTGAAATGTGAAATGTTATTTTCCTGTTTTCTAAAGTGAAGGACATCAAATGTGCTTTGTGATTTGGTTCCAGGCGAATCAGCTTCTTATAGCAGTAGATTGAATGTATAGAATTTCTTGCCTTCATGTTTGCCTGTAAACTGTTTTTTATTTTTATTTTATGGAGACGGTTTGTCTGCCGTTGGGACTGTAGACTGCACCCCATGCAGTCCGGCCAACTCCGACCCCGTGTCTCATTCATTTTGATGATTCGATTCCTTTACATTGCAAGAGCTCGTTGAGTACTATAGTTACGTAGAAAATCAAGTCAATAAAATACCTTATTTGCCTTTCAAGTTATAATCCATTGTGCCCTATTTTACAAAAAGCTCTTCAAGTTATATTCCCAATGTGTCCAACTCCTCTTTTTTTTATGTACATGTGTTCCAGTTAGATATTGTTCGGTATCTGATTGAACTTGATTTTTTATGTGACCGGTACTTAACGAATCTTTGTAATGTGAACGAATCGGATCAATCAATAAACTCGACATAGGGTTGGAGTTGGCTGGACTGCACAAGGTAGTGCAGTCCATACCCAACGGCCCATTCCTCAAAGGTGAAACAAAAAAACAACCCGCAATGAAACCTGCCTGTATGATCGTGTTTGAGGAATGGCTATTAGAGAAAGATAAACGAGACAAGCTAGTCTCGATTTTTTTGAAAGGCCACTCGAAAAATTATATTAAATTAATGAGCGGTTTGAATTATACGTGTGAGACTCAAAAGTGGACCCCACAACAAGACGACGTACATTTTTGGTACCGTATATTTCTGTACGAGTTGAAAATACTACTCCAGCTTATTAGGTGGAGTTACCTTTGTTTCGGTTACACTCATGACCTCTTGAGATGTGGAATTTGAAAAGCCGTTTGCATTCTTCTGACCAAGCCCTTGTCGTTCTAAGGTTCCTGCTACAGCCTCGTACTAGATGACGCTACTTGTTAGCTCTGATACCACTTGTCACGGGCAGGACTCCAACCCAAAAGACGAGTTTATCTAGGTTTGTTTGTTTTTTTTTTCCGCACCCATGTATGCCGAATCCCCAAAGTGATGATTATCCAACGTCGCAGCAAAGGGATTGACAATGGCAACAAGCAAAAAAAGGCCACATGCACATGATTTCAAACGAGTTGGTTCGGACGACTGTACCTGTAATTTTACTATCTAGAAAACACTAATGTGGATTTGGCCTGTCGATTTGCGAGATATGAAGATTTTTGGTTTCGGTTTCGGTTTGAACTTGTCCTTTGAAACCCTACCTAGATCTTGAACCAATGAAGTTAGAAATTTGAAAAGAGTACCTGGAAAGGAAGATTGGCAGGGCATGTAGATGGGATGTATCACACTGTTTTCCGGAACCTGAGAATCAATCACTTCCCAAGATAAAGGTTTTTTTATTGCAACCAACCAAAACAAATTCAATAATTTGCAAAGCCAAATAATGTACTCCATGTTTGTTATGGTTAGTCGGCAGCTATCACAACGGAGTGGTGTTGTGTGGGCGCTACTGCTACCACCATCGAAGCAATTCCGGTTTGGGACGGTGAATTTACCAACTTTTATACATTCCAAATGGCCACTGACAGGGCTAGGCTAGGCAAGGTATGTATGTTACCGGGCTAGGCTAGGCAAGATATGTATGCCACCGGGCCAGGAAAGGCATAGAATGACGGACATGTGCTAGTCGGCTAGGCGAGGATTTTTTAGAGGGATTTGGAGAGGCCATTTTCAGAAGAGGAAATCATAACAGCTCTAAAGGACTCCAGGAGCAATGTGCCCCCCCCCCCCCCCCCCCCCCCCCCCCCCCCACAAAAGTGTGGGCCCCCCACTTTTGTGTGAGAAAAGATCATTGCTCTTGAAGCGTAGAATAATCTCTCACTTTAAAGCCGCCTAACGTTGCCTCGTCACACCGAATGTGGCTCTTAGCACTTCTAATAGTATCCTTTAGCTTTCAAGTGGGAAGTTCGATGTTCAACATCTCTAATCAAGGGCGGCTGCCAGGGCTGTCCTTGAGGGGAGGCGATGAAGGCATGTGCCTTGGGCCCCCATTTTTTTTTTCAAAATTAGGGGCCCCCAAATTTCATAGGGTATTAGTGTAGGGATAAAAAGTAAGCCCATTATATATGGATGATTGTTTTTCAAATGAATGGATTACATATAGAGCACTATTAACTATTCTCTTTACCGTTGCTTCCGGTGAAAGGAGCTTTTAAAAGTTCAAACTAATCAAAACTTATCTTCGCTTATCCACATCGCAAGAACAGTTGAATGGGTTAGCTAAGCTTTCAATTGATAGACAAATCGCGGAAAAGGTTGATTATGCTATCGTAATTACTACTTTTGTCACTAAAAATGTAAGAAGAGTGGGAATGTAATCTACTTTATTATAGATTTTTTTTGTTTTAATTTTTAGGTTGATCAACTTTTTGGTTTTTTTTTCCTGAACAATACTTAAGGGGCCCCAACCTTGAAGTTCCCCTCTGGCCCCCAACATGTACACTAGCAGCTGCAGAATTAAGGAGCCCCAACCGTGAAGAGTTGAAGTTCCCCTCTGGCCCCCAACATGTTAGGAAAGAATTTTAGCCCGCGGTGCCAAAAGTATCTAAAATACATTTGTATACACAAAATACTAATAAAATAAATATATTTGTTTCGGATGAAAATTTATCGGACCTAATTTATTTTATTTTATTGAGTTATATAATTTTCTTATTAATTTAAGTGAATTTTTATTTATTCTAGACTTCTATGAATGTTCCACTATTGACAATATTGAAGAAAAAAGTCAAATTATGTGCAAAAATATATAGAATTTTAGTACATTTTTTAAACTCAAGGGATTTGCTTGACCCCTTGGAATACTAGTGGAGCGGCCAATAATTTTCTAAATCTTCATGTATGTGTCGCCATTAAGAAAATCAGGTCAACTATGTATTGACAACGGTTTGATTTAATCAATGAGTATTTATTTGAACAGAGATGAATAGTCACATGAAAGATTGTATCTCAAAACCGAGGGATGGTGCTGTGCGTTGTGCACATTCAAACCATTAATCTCGACAATTAACGATCCGAATAACCGAATGGTTGAACTGTTGAGAATCATTGGAATGTCATAGTACTAAGGCTCCGTTCCAGAACACCTTCTTAAAAAATAAGTACTTATTTCACATTTTCAAACTCAAAAATAATATAAATAAAAAATTATTTTTCAATTTTTTTTTCACCGTATAAAAGATCTCAATGAGATCTATCAAACAAGATCCATATTGATAGAAAAATTATTTATATAAACACATAATTTTTAAACTTGAAATTACATTTTTAAAAAATAAATACTTATTTCCGTTTTCCGGAATGGGACCTAAATCTTTTTGGGCAGCACGCTCTTGGGAATTGGGACACTAAGTAAATGAAGCTGTCATCACGGGCAACAGTCATATGGAAGATTGTAGAATGATGCTGTGTGTATTGTGCACATCTGGATCGTTAATCTCGGTAATGTACGGTCGAAATTACCAAATGGTTGAACGGTTGAAAATCATTGGAATGTCTCATCTCATAGTACTAAATTTCTTTGGGCCGCACGTTCTTGGGAATTGGGACACTAGTAAATGAAGCTGTCATCACGGGCAACAAGGGTTAAATCCGATGGCGAAGTGAAGTGACTTTTGCTTTTGATGATATTAAATTTGTGACATGGGAGTCAAAAAGAGTTGCAGGAAATAGTACTGATATGCTTGTCCTTCCATTGTGCAAATTTTATATGGATAGGAGTGGTACTATGATATTTTTGTGATAGGCACATATAGGGGGGGTCCCTGTCACGAAAAAATAGGTTTATCTACTTATTTGGTCTTTATAAATTAGTCTCAGGCTTTGTTCCGTAACGCAAAATAAAAATTTATTTTTTAAAAAGACAATTTCAAATTCAAAAATAATAAATTTATTGAAATCTAAAAATATATAATATGAATTTTGTTTGAAAGATCTCATTGAAATTTTTAGTACAGTACAAAAAAATTAAAAAATTATTTTTCATTTGTATTATTTTTTAGTTTGAAAATGTGAAATAAGTACTTATTTTTTAAGAAGGTGTTCTGGAACGGACTCTCAGTTTCATTTTTGTTCTTGTAAATTTTTTTGTTTAAATTTTACCTTTGTAGTTTATGACGGGTTTCAATGTTACTCTTTCCGTCAATAAGTAGACGGAAATTGCTTAGGTGGCTAACAGAGATTGATAAATGACTCTACCCCCGCCCCCGCCCCCCCGCCCCCACCACCACACACACACACACACACAAAATTCTACTAATATTTTTTTTCTTTAATTACATTTACCTTTTACACTACTAATATTTTTTTTTCTCTAATTACATTTTACCTTTTACACCAACATTTCGGACATTTCCAAATCACAAAATCTATATATTAATGCCCTCCACTCTTCACTCCCTCAACCACCACACTTTCATCAACACCAACCATGGCTACCTTGTTTCCCTTGTCAATTACAGCAAATTGCAATTCAAATCAAATGGGTTTATCTTTTTCCCCATCAATCACAATTTTAACCAAATGATCTCCCTTTTTTTCCCATTCAATTGCAATTTTAACCAAATGGGTCTACCTTGTTTTCCAATCAACGGCAATTTTAACCAAATGGGTCTATCCTTTTCCCTATCTCAATTGTAATTTTAACCAAATAGGTCTTACCTTTATCCCCTGTCAATTGCATTTTTATCCGATGATAAAAAAGAAGGTTAACAATTTTCACAAATTAGACTCAAAATCACTAATGTACAAAAATTGGGTTCCTCATTCCTGGCGACGGAGTCTGACCGGCGTCTATAACCGTGGCATACGGGATAGAGAGAGAAAAGAGGTATTGTGCATGTGTGCGTGATATATATGGGTATGCTCTATATGTGTGTGTGTGGGTTGTATTCGTTATATGTTGTATAAATACACAATGGAAAGAGAGAGGGAGAGATGGAAAGAGATTAGAGAGGGAAAGAATACGAGAAGGGAAAGAGAGAACAATAGAGGGAAGACCCCAACTGGGTTTCCTTTTCCTTTTTTACAAATTTCTAGTAGAATTTTTCTTGTAGAGGTACACCGTACACGTTCCAAAAAAAAATAAAGGACAGGGTTATTAGAGTCATTTTATCGGCCTATGTTGGTCACCTAAGCAATTTCCATCCACTTATTGATGGAAAGGGTAACATTGAAACTCATCATAAACTGCAAGGGTAAAATTTACAAGGACGAAAATGAAATTGAGACTAATTTATAAGGACCAAATAAGTAGATAAGCCTAAAAAATATGTGTTTATTTTATATTTTCAAACTAAAAAATAATGTAAGTAAAAAAATATTTTTTCAATTCTTTTTGTTCCATTCAAAAGATCTTAATGAGATCTATCAGATGAGATCCATATTGCTAAAAAAATTATTTGTATAAACACATTATTTTTGAATTTGAAATTATATTCTTAAAAAATAAGTACTTAAATGGAGTTCAGGAACGTGGCCTTAATGTCCCAGGCGCCGCCATGTGCTGCCCCAGGCATCTCCTTCAATCACACATTTCTGTAAAGTCAAAGACTAAGTGTGAAAACTCCGCAACAATATGTGGTGAGGAGAGGCTTCGGACACCGCCACGTGGTGTCCTAAGGCACTGAATAATCTCTCCCCTGTCACCTCCTGTACATTAGTCTATTCTAGAACATTGAATTAAATAAGTACTTATTTACAATTTTCAAATTCAAGCTAAAAAATAATGGGTTTACTGAAATCTAAAAATATGTATATGAATCTTTTTTGATTTGAGATCTTTTAAACGATGCAAAAAAATTCATTATTTTTAAGTTTGAAAATTACAAATAATTATTTATTTTTTAAGAAAGTTTTTGGAATAGGATTAATTTTGTTTCATTGAATTTCTTGAGTAAACATATCGCCTAGACGGGCTAGACCTAGTGTATGGTACTTTTACGGTCCCTTCTTGTTTTAACGTTTCGGTTGGATTTGGTCAGATTCGGGGTGAAAAGTCAGGTGACCGAAATTAAACCGAAAACTTCAATTTTTTCTATTCCAAAAAAAACCGACCGGTATATCAAGACCGACCGAAAACCTACAGCAACATCATGTAATCACAACATTTGTCTCAAACATGAACCTAAACCAAGTGTTTAGGTAAGTTTAACCAAAGGTTCAGGGTCACGTTTGAAACACTTTTCATGTCCAAAATCTCATTGTACCAGATGTACAAATCCCCAAATAGCCCCAACGTTGATGTTGTGCAGTGAAATGCATAGCACCATTTAGCGCACCTCCGAGCCGTCGGATTGTGCATCCGACGGCTTGGATCTCATCTCGGCAACCGACAATCAAGAGGCGTTCATTGCCGAGATGAAATCTAAGGCGTCGGATGTACGATCTGACGGCTCGGAGGTGCGTAACACGGTGTTACGCATACTACTGCACAACGCCATTCCCAATTCGGCCCAAACCCTATTATTCTATTTGGGTGGACCTCTTCTTTCTTTCTTTTTTTATTTCTTTTTGTAACATATTATACAGTTGGAAGATTCCTTTTTCATGGGATCTCCAAAGCTGCCCTAAAATGCGGATTAAAATCCAAGTGTGTCTTCTGTAAAGTTTTTGTTTTGGAAGTGCTAAAGTTGTTATTTAACTTCCATCCTTATCCAATTTGCACAAAGGTTTTAGTACTGTCTTCTCTATAAAATAAACCAATACTAACAAAAGACTCCATGAGAACTAAAAATCAATTCTAGCCTTAGGCATTAGGCTAACATTTGACCTTTTAACTTCTCAGCAGAGAACCAAGTACGAGCAGTAGCACAGTAATAAGCACTATGTACTTCCATGCATTCGGTATGAATTCAATACCTACTTACTACAACTAACCATGCTAACCTTCGAGATCAGGTAGCTAAGGGGTAGGTTGAGATTTCACAGCCACCGACACTAGGAGAGTCTTCATTCACTCTTTGGAGCTTTTTCAATGCATTTCTTTTTATGTTGCACTGGTTTTATAATTTTGTCCTTGTGATGTATAAAATTTCTTCTGCCGATAAAAAAAATGCTGACTTTCGCCGAGCAAAATATAGCCGGCTGGTTTCCTGCACCGTATTTGTTTAGCATGATTGTGATTCTCTCTCTCTCTCTCTCCCCCCGTGTGTGGGTGCTGCGTGGATTTGTTCAATTATTGAGGCTGCCGAGAGGATTGAAAAACGGATCCAATGCAAGGTTGAACTTTGTCTCATTTTCTCCAATCTGGGGTTTGACCCCGCAGTTTTTAAATAATAATAAAAAAAAACCCTGTCTTTATGCGTCAAGCAAAATGGATTCCTTATACACACGAGAAAACGTGTTTGTAAGACACATCTTTGTGTTGGGAATCTTGGGATCATGGATAATTTTTAATTAATAAGATAAAGTATAATGATAAGGAATCAGATCAAGAAACCAAATTCAACTTTCTCACTTCATTATTTTCTTTCCATTTTTTCCACATGTCATACAAAAAATCTGGGATGCAAACAGAGTCTTTCGCCTTTGTTTCTACGTGACGTGTTATTTCTCTTAACGGAACATGACCTGTTCTCTTTGACATTTTCCCGTTTCTTTCTACCTCATAGGCATTTTGGTTCTTCTTTTTTTCGGCCTTTTGCCCTTTTCTTTTTACCTGTTATCCATTTCATCCATTTTGGTAATTTCTTTGTGAATTTTTCCCCACTCTTTCTACCTCTTAGGTATTTTGGTCATTCCTTCGCTGACTCTTTGCCCTTTCCTTCTCTACCTTTGGAGAAAAGATGTTTCGACATTTTTAAATGTATGCTGGTAGCATACAAAGATGTAGCTAGAATGTCTTTGATTGAAAAGATTTCGCGTTAATATATCTAACATTTGTGTTCTTGATCCATATAATAACCACATTCAAATAAGCTTTAAGCGACTATAATCATCATCAAATATAATGTTGTAAACGACGGAAGTCCTAATTAGGATCTTAACTATGATGATTCTTCGTTGAAATTCAGTCATACATTGATCAAAAGGAGTATACGGGGATGAATTTACAAGGTATTGTCCTTTTCCTTGAATTCCATGTCGCGATCCAAGATACGGGGATGAATTTCTGAGGAGTGAAAAAGACCCTCAGTGAAGATTTTTCAGGAATCCCACCAAAGCCAAATTAATAACTGCATCATCAATGTTGCTTACACGGATCACTTGCTTAGGGGATTAGCTGTCATGAATTGTGGGATCCTCCTCCTCCTCCTCCTCCTCCTCCTTTTTTTTTTTTACGGTCAGTGGTGCCCGGGCCTCCTGGACTTGAAACAGACAAAATGTACTGTCGAAACTTGATAGCCATAGGTCTCACTCTCCCCCGTCACGAAGGAGGAACCCACATTTATTCATAGCACCAAGCTTATTCCAATTGGTTGGTGGGTTTATTATTTCCACAAAATTAATTAGGGTTCGATTCTTGGAATCAGGTCGTACAAAGTAATTTTTCGTGAATTTTTTAGTCTCAACGTGGATGTGGCCACCTTTGTCCGGATGAGAAGAATGTTAGTTTAATAGAGAGGTGCGTAAGCTGGCCCGGACGAAAAAATTTTGTTGTGCCGGTAAAGTACCACACACGTGGCATCCTGTCGGTGATAGTATCTTGTCGGCCATCCAGACCTTCTATTTTCGAGGGTCTTTTGATTGCCTTTAGCAATTCGCCCGAATTTGGAACACACTCACACTCTCTCTCTCTCTCTCTCTCTCTCTCATGTTTGTTTGCATGTGCTCCAACGCAGATCGAGGTACTTGTGGTGTGGGTCTTTTGATTGCATTAGGTTTTGTTGTGCACTTTGGAGCTCAAAACTCAAAAGTAGCACATTGCACCCAGAATTCGTCAAAATCACTGCATTGCTCCCAATTTGCATTCTGACCGGCTATTTAACAAAATTGAGTACAAAATATCATGAATTTTCTGAATAATTGCAAAAATAAAACCAACTGTAACCCTAAAGTTTCTAATTGTTTTTTTGGCTCTATATAAGATCAGCGTACCCCTGAATTTCTTATCTTTTTGGCTCGGTAAATGATCAAATGTGCTGGTTTAATCCCCCATTTAGGAAATATTCCAAAAAATAATGGCAAATTCAAGGTGCATTGCATCACTTTCAATTATAGAAGGGATAAAGTTCAGCTTTTACCAAACTTGAGTGGCCAAAGTGCCATTTACCCTTCATGCTCCATATTTCTTCTCCTCTTTTCTTTTTTGAGAATTTTCTTGCGCCATATTTCATGTGGAGAGCGGCTACCAACACAAACAAATCATGTACAGATTGTGCACAGATTTTATTGTGGGGTCCATCACAGGTCCCATACAAACGATCCGAGCCGTTCATTAATTGTAAAACAACTTTTCAAGAGTAATTGAGAAAAAATCAGCTCAATCTAATACCTATAAGTGCTTAATCCAATCATTTAATTTTTCATTTAGATTTCAAAATAATGAAAAGTTAGATGATTGGATCAAGTACCTATAGGTATCAGATTGAGCTGATTTTTTGCTGGAATCTTTGAAAAAATGTTTTACATTTAATGAACAACCCGGATCATTTGTGTGAAACCCGTGATGGGCCCCACAACAAAATCTGTGCATGATTTATCTGTGTGCAAAGAATTTTTGTTTCAGGAGTTGGCCTTTTCCACATGGTTTAACTTTGTTGTGGACTTTCACTGCAGAATCGGATAAACAAGACTGCTGTAATAGTGGAAGGAAGAGTATGGAACAAATGTCCAAAAGAAGAATTCATGACAAAGGAAGAAAGACATAGGGAGGGTACTCTCACCATATGTGAAAGCTACTGTTCTTGATGTTCTTGGTTTTAAGGAGGGTACTCTTCCAGTGAGACATCTTGGAGTCCCCCTCCTCTCCACGTACCAAACTCAAGTATTCAGATTTGCAAAGCTTTGATTGACAGAGCACTAGTAGTCTTGGACCAACAAGTACCTTTCACATGCTGGCAGAATTCGATTAATTAAATCAGTCCTTTTTTCAATACAGAGACATATTGGTCCTCCTTGTTCATTCTTCCTAAGAAAGAGAACAAGGAAATTGAATCCATCAACAGAACATTTCCCTGGACTGGCTCTGAACTTAAGAAATCGGGTGCAATAGGTTTCTTCGGAGCATCTCCGTGCTCCAAAACAAGAAGGTATGCTGTATCATTCGAAAATGGTGGGGGAGTTTTCTGCGGTGGGTCTTTTTGTGTTCTCTTCACGTTTATGCTACTTGACTGTTGCGTTTCTTCTCGATAACCTGGAAATGTATTCTGCCTTTTATCTTTGAATGCGATGTAATCTCTGTAGTAGGCATGTTTGGTAATACTAACCGTATGGGGTTTGTCTACGGTATTATCCTATTGTCCATTTGTTTGATGTAATATTAACGGCTTTATTGCCTACCTTAGGGGGATGTCCCGTTGTATATTATTCGCTCAATGGGATTGTGCCTTGACCCCCTGTTTTGATTGCTTAAGATTCAATTAGCATGGATGCTCCTTGAGTTGATCTGGAGTTAATGTTAACGTTGCGTTTGATTTATGCTTTATGCAAACTGGGTGAATTCGAACTTGGTTGGGTCGCGACTAGTGGAAGCTGTTGTGGATAATGCTGCATATGGCTCAGCCGTTATGTTCACTGCTGTGGATCTGTCCTCTATTCGAATTGGATTGACTTGGAATTTTATTGAACCGTGATTAATGGAAGCTGTTGTGGATTGAGTGGCTTTTGCTAAAGTCTAGAAGCTATATTCCTCTCCATCAGCGTCGTCTCTCATTGCAATGTTTTGTAGTACTCGAAGCATTTTGTAATTGAGGATTATATCATCGGTTAGTTAGGTAAATCACCTTTGTGTATTTACACATTTGTCATGTGTTTTCTTTCCCTCTTTCTAGATGGAAGGAAACAATTGATACGTTCTTCATTAGATCTATGTAGCCACTCGGCATTGTCATCATTTTCTTTTCCTTTCCTCCCCAGATGCTCATTGTAGGTTGTATATTCGGTTAGCCTTTTTTTTTCCCATGTTTCAAGCTGATTTACAAACAAAAAAAAAAACATAGGAAGGGAGGAAAAAAACAGCATTTTTTTTAAATTTTTAATATTTATGTTCACAGGTTGTTTCCTAGTGCAATGACAGGAACAAATAACAAGAACAATTAAAAGAACAACAAAAAGAAGGGAACAAGATCCTTAACATATCCACTGCCTTTTTTCCTTTTCTTTTTTTCTTCTTTTCCATTCCCACTCTGTTGAGCAACTTCTTGAGTAGAAGACACACTACTAGTATCTTTCCTCACTCCCACTTTCTTCCCTGTAAATCCCCTGCTCCTCAAAACACAAACAAGAAGGAGAGAGAGAGAGAGAGAGAGAGAGAGAGAGAGAGAGAGAGAGAGAGAGAGAGAGAGAGTTCAATTCAGGCTGTTGCATTGTGAAAAAAATGTTTATATGCAAGCCGGCCACACTACTATGTGGGAGGGTTCAAGTGAAGCGCCGGAACAAAAAAGTTCAAAAACACGCACAAATTTTTATACGTACATTTTTATTTTTTCTGTAGTATTGTCGACACTTGATAACTCGTATGGAGCTGAAGTAAATGAAAGTCCAATGGAATGTGCGATTAACTAAAAAGTATAATCTAGAAAAATCAAATAAAGCAAACCCAGCAAGTATATGAGGTGAAAATCTCTAATTAGAAATGGCTATATTGCCAATTTAGAGTTTATATTAGGTATGAGGTTTTAATCGATAAAACTCCGTGTATTTTCTGTTAAGAAAAGAAAATCTTTGTATGCTTTGCCACCGCTTAAGGCTCAACTAAAATCCTGAAGCCGTCCAGTATATGCACAATAACGACTCAATAGACTTACCTGGTGCTCCTGAAGCTGGTTTCCCTGGCACGGAGGAGCGGAAGAAACCAATGTGCTTATGCAATGCAGATTTCCCCTGTTTCAAGTATTCATGTAAGTTGGGATTTGAGAATCTGATACTAATATTTGAAGAAGGAAATAAGAAAACTTGGGAAGAAGGAATTGGAAGATTTAGACCTTAAAATGTGTTGCAGAGAAGCCCATGTTGTGCTCCATTGAAGTTCCATTAGGAGGAAGGGCTACATGCTTCTGTGAATAAGTTTTAAGAAAAAAACCCATCAAGGTACTGTTTTTGAAAACTTGAACGGCAAAGAAAACTTCATTAATCACTAAAATAATAAAATACACATTGGTTTTTTTCATATTTAGGTCCCGTTTTGTTAAAGTTTTTATTTTTTCAGTACTTATTTTTCGTTTTACAAAATAAGTTAGTATCTCATAGTACATCACATCTAATTCAAAAACTAAGTAGTTTCTCATAACGGAACGGGATCTTCATGTCGAAATCGATTTCCAAGAATTTGAAGATATCGTGGTAAGTATTTTTAAAATGTAGATTCTTTTAGGGAAAAATTGTTCTGAAAGGTGTTCTGCGAAACTGGTTATGGAAATGTAATCGAACGGAAAACATTTTTGCACTAAGCAAAGATGGAACTTTATGAACTTGCCTTGACAGGGGAGCTAGCAGTGTCATCAAGATTTGAATACTGCTTCTTGTTCCTCTGTTCCTTAACATTCTTTTTCTTCTTCTTCTCTTTCTTGTTTGCTTGCCCAGAAACTGAACAAAGATACCCATTTCCATCGAATGAATCTTCGTCTTCTTGGAAGTGTCGAGGCCCGGACGATGCGTCGGAAACCATGGATAAATCTTCATCTTCATCATATTCCTCCTCATTTGCTGCTTTAAATCCAGTACTAGCCTTCTGGAATTGATCTGCTGAATTTGAAGATTGGTCCAAGTACATTGTCCAACCTGATTCACACCCACTACTGCATTCAGAAGGTGAGAAATTATTCATTTCTTAGCCTCCCAATTCAAATGAAATCCAACTGGGATTTTGTTTTATATATAACTTTTGTAGGCTCAAGAGATAGCTGGAGAAAAATAAGACTTATATGGCCTGTTCTCTTATTCTTGCTTCCCTCTATATATTAGAGCTAGATAGGACATGAATCCTCTCCAGTCTCTTTTGCGGTACTAGCCACTTGGACGGTCTAGTCTGGTCCTTCTTTGTTTTTTTTTCCGTCCTTTCTCATACCCATTTTGATGATTGGACCGTTCACTTTTTAGAGAGCTCGTTGAGAATATCAGTCCTGTCAAAAATTATGTAGACAGGATAATGTTTGTTATGTTTGTAAACAAATCTACTTTAAGAAATATAAGCTCAGATCTAGTGTTTCCCATATTCTCAAAAACCCATTTTTCTCAAGATAAATGCATTACGAAAACACATCGAACAATATCCCGTAAATATGATTTTTGACGCAATTAATGTTCTCATCCATATCTAAAAATTAAATAATTCTGATCATCAAAATGATCCCCAAAAGAGACCAAAGAGTGAGCCGGACTAAATAAAGAGGTTCCATGTCCTTAGAGACACATGAAGGCTCGCTAGACTGTGATACTCCATAAAAAATTTAAAAAAAAAAAAACCCAAAGACAATCACCCTCAAATCCTAAACTGGTTTTGTCCTTTCTTCCACCCCTTTTCACCTGACTATTTTATCTTTTGTTTGAGGGGCTCAAATCTGCCAGTTGGCATGGTTTTTGTGGGAGAGAGAGAGAGAGAGAGAGAGAGAGAGAGAGAGAGAATCATTGCAACAGATAGTGGTAACAATGGTGATGAGGAAAGGGGTTAGAGTTCCCATCCACATTTATGTAATAGCCAGCTCGATGACAACCGTAGTGCCATATCATGGTACGGTATTTGTTGTCTTCTTCTGACACCGAAAACAAAACTGAGGCGATTTTTCATTACTGTTATTTCTACTCCCAGTAGGGAAAATCTCCTTTCTTAATACAGTAGTACCTTCAATGGTTAGTTATTTCTCTTGGTAAAGTTTTATTCTTTGGAAAGAGGTAAAAAAGAAATTGGTCTCCAATGGCTTGGCATGAGAAGATTTAATTTGGTATTTCTCAAGCTATATTTGACATACCAAATGACAAAATTGTTGTTTATTGTTGGAATCTCTATAAAATGATCCAATTGCGACTATTGTATTGACTAACTTCTCACCAATATTTTAATGCGCAAAGAACAATCAAGAAAAGAATGCAAAGAAAATAGGCACAATGATTTTTACGATGTTCCCGAACTGCGTAGTTGAGTGCGTTCACAGCTCACAACAGTTTTTCGTATGTATCGATTGAAAAATGGGGTACAAGAGTTATACCGGCTGCTACGTATATAGTACTATATGTCACAAATTATTTTAAGACACCTATCTATGCTACGAGGGTGTTGTTGCTCCTAAGCCCATGTTGTTGGCCCTCCCCCTCAAACAATTGTGGCTTGACCGATCAAATCGAATCCTGAATAATCAGCGAAGTGCAAATTAAACCGAAGCAGACTTCACAAACCCAACAGTATTGGCTTCAAATTGGAATGGGAAATCTGCTAATGAATGAGAGTTGCTCATGTAGAGTATCAAAGAATGTATCTCTAGCGACACTATAAAACGAGGAACTACCATTCCTCTCCGATTCTTTTACAAAGCTGATAAAAAAAACTCAGGCGCAACTCTACGTAAAAAAAAAAACTTTGAGTTAATATAACTTATGTTGTTGGTTAAAAAAAAAAAACTTTCACAATATATAAATTTGTAGCTTTCTAACTAATTCAATCAACAATGAGAACAATGTTTACGGAGTATTTTCCAAAAGACACACCACCATTTTCTCAAGTACTACGTACGGAAAAAACACCTCATCCACGACAGTAATTAAGATTTGACCCCGGCCGCTAACCCGACAGCTCCCCAGATCCTAACTCCGTCACTGCTCTGGTCATGGCTGTGCTGTGGTAGGTCACACACCATGCATAAACTTGACTTTCTGCTACCCCCTGTGTACGTTGGTAGGTAAGCACAAATTGCCTCCAATCCCTTTTTTATACTACTAAAAAACTAAAAAGCAATGATTGGTTAGGATTCCCTGTGTTTTATTAATTGTTCATGAGTGGGGGGAGATCCACTTGGTCTTAATTGGGTCAAGAATGTAGGTGTGCAAATTGCTCCTCATCCGAATGTTTTCATTTTTTTTTCCATTAAGGGCATAATACAAGTTTTGGATTCTTGGGTATTTAGCCAGCTATATATATGTACCCAAGCATAAATATTAATCAGTACCCATGACAAATTAATGGGGTGTCTGGATTTCTGATTTATGGGTTCATGGAGCTGTTTTTAGGGTCCCCATCTGAGTGGTATGGTCCCAGAAAAACTAATTCTCATGTGCACTTGTCCTTTGGGTTGGTTATGGCTCCTGGCCATGGGTCCAACTGGTATCTGCCCTTTCCTGACGCAGGTTACGGGTTACGTCCACGATGGATGTGGTTTTAGCTTATTTGGTAGTACCTCTTGACTTCTAAGTCCATGGAGAGACGTCCACACACAAAAAAAAAAAACAAGAAAACAAAAAAAAAAACAGAGAGTTACATCCACAAAAAAGTGGAGAACATTGACGGTCTTTATCACATTTCATCGGGAGATAGGCGCATTTATACTAAACGTTGTATGACCTGTTAATTCAAAAAGTCTACGCCCACCTCTCTCTTTTACCGCTCTCCCACTGCAGTCAATTTCACCGCCTAAAAGTGTTTTGGACAATCTAAATTTTAAACAAACTCTTTTGGGGAAGAGAATTCTTCTCCGGAAGAGTTTGTTTAAAATCCGAACTATTGATTGTCGAGACGAATGGTGAGATTGAGAGAGCGGTAAGACCGTGCGACAGGTGCAGTACCACTGCTGTGTGTCGAATGATTCAAACCGATGCGATTGAGCAATGAATCACGAAATATTGGTGATCCGATTCGTCAACGGCTAAAATGATTTTGAAAACTTCTTTTCCTTTTAGGAAAGGGTTTTGAAAACTTTGGTATAGGCGTCCATTATTTTTTTAATTTTATTATTTTCCATATGAGTTTTTAAGCCCAAAGTAAAATCCCACTTTGACCTCTTCCTTGCTTAATGGGTACACCAAGGTTTTAAATAGCCGCATTGGGACACATAACGGTGTCAGTCACGGTATAACGGTATCGGAAGTATCGAAACGATACACAACGGAAATCGGTTTTAAAAGTCATGAATTTCTAAAAAGATATTTTTGACCAAAACATCTTTTAGAGTGCCTATCAGTCGTTGCGGTTGAGTCAGCCGTCACGGCCGTGAACTTTTCCGTGAATCAGAAAAATGAACCGTTAGGAAACGAGAACCAACCGATATACATGCATTTTTTTTTTATCCCACCAATTAATACACTGAGAACTAACGGTATCGGATGTCACAAAAACCAATATGTATCGGCCGACATGCTACGTACCAGCCAGTATTTACAACCCTGGGACACCACTACATTATGGGCTTCTCTTCAACCCTTAGCTTGCAATTGTGGTCCTTGAATAAGTGTAGGATCAAACTGCCAACGAAGAAACCATACCAGCTCCCAAAATTCAAATCATATCAAGATTTAAGCCTCCAAAAAAGATCTTCTCCTTCATAGATTTCTTTTAGTATTTCAAAGTTAGGCCAAAATTTTTTTTTACTCAACCGATAAAGCAATATAAAAGGAAATACTCCATCCGTCCGGATTTAATAGTTCTTCGTTTAATTCTAACCAGATAAAAAATGAGTTATATTTTTAAATCGGTCTTGCTATTGTCAACCCACTGGGCTGACGATAAGCACACTAAAAAATAAGAAAAACACGCATTTCTTTATGCTTTTTATACCCTTTAATACACATTCACACACTCACTATTGTCAACCCATTGGGTTGATTTTAGAATTTTTCTTTTTTAAATTGGTAATGAATTTTATATCCAATATGGATCTTATTTGATAGATCTCAATTAGATCATAAGACAATGCTTTCAAAATTATATAAATTATTATAAATTATAAGATATAATCGATTGAAAAATAACACGAATTTTCAAAAATGACTATTAAATTCGGATGGGGAGAATACTAGAAAAAATGAGTCAATACTTATTTATTGTTTTCTGTCATTCAAGTACAAATTGTCTAGTCAGACTAGCCACTAGCAAGCTAAGGGATATTTTTGTGATGCCCCACCCACGTGTGAAATTCTTGGGGTACCCAAATCACAACTGTTTTTTCAAACCTAAATTTACGCAGCATAATTTTTTGATTTTGTTTTTATTCAAAATTTTTTTAACGTTGTTTTAGTTTTACGGTAAACTTTTACTCCCTCCGTCTCAAATTATTTGTCCGATTCGCAAAACGAGAACTCAAAAATAACGCACTTCTTTCAAGAAAAAATTCAAATTTTTTTCATAAATTAAAAGAACTCATCGATATCTAGTGAATTGTTGAAAAAAAATTGATTTTTTCTTGCAAAAATTGTATTATTTCTATGCTCTTGTTTTGCGGACCAGACAAATATTATGGGACGGAGGGAGTATGTGTTATAAGTCCGTCTCAACGAAAAGAATTGAAAAAGTAAAAAATTATGACTTTTACACAAATATTTTGAAAAATATCCCAAAAAAAGCTCCAAAAATCGGTTTTTTACTTTTTAGACTTTTTTTTGGATATTTTTTCAAAATATTTATGTAAAAGTCATAATTTTTTACCTTTCCGGTTCTTCTCGTCAAGAGAAACCCATATCACATAAAAGTTTAGTGTAAAACTAACAAACGCGATTTTTTTTTTGAATTAGGATAAAACAAAAAAATTGTGATGCATAAGTTAATCACTAACGTGAACAAGTTAATCCATTGAAGCCTAAAAGTCAATTGCATTCTTTATGTTTTCACGGTTCACAACCGCGAGATAGTCTGAAAGTTACGAGTTTGCTTCCTCCCATGTTTAAATTGACCCAACTGATAGATGATGAAATTTGTCCGGCAGATAATAGAAAGTACAAGAATTACATCAGCTGCTAGGTATTACAAGTACTTATATTCTAGAGTTTACCTCCTAATTGTCGTAATATCTCAATCTAGGTAGGAACTAAATAGTCAATGAAGAACAAACCAAACCGATTCAGGCTGTATTCTTTTGGACTTAACTTAAACTTAATTTAACTTAAATATGAAAATTGTCCTTATTTGAGTTTTTTTTTTTTTTTTTGGCATTTATTAGTTTTACTCCAAATTTTTGCGAGTTATTGATTCGTTTTGCCGAGAGGAATCGGAAATATATATATATATATATATATAGATTTATTTATTTATTTATTTTTACCCACATATTTTGAGAGATAACCACTTTGTAGGGGTGTCGATGGAACTTGTGCTTGAGACTTTGTAAATAGTAGCAAATGCTTAGTGCAGCTTAAAAGGATTTTTCACATGTTTTTGCTATATCTAACTATTCTTGAAGACTAAACAAGTGTGTTTGGTGCAACTGTAATTAAGCTGATATGCTAAAAATAGCTGAAATATGCTTATAAAAATGATTGTATAGAATAAGAGTAGAGATATACTTTACTTTACTTTTGCTTACAAATGTTCTACTTACACTGTTAGAGGGGTGTTTGGGATAGAGCAAATTATTTGTAAGACTTTGGACTGTTGAATTATAATGAGAATCTGTTTGAGTGGTTGGATGTCTACTGTCTAGAATAGTTTTGCAGAAGTGTTTGTTAGTGGAACCATAATTAGAAGTCAAAAAGTAACTCTATGGACGGTTCATTTTTCAAGATTTAATTTATACTTTAAAAGAATGATTTTTAGATCAAAATTCTCAAACACACAAAATGCATAATGCAAAAAGAGAAAATAAGGATATTGCATAATGCAAGGGTATTTTTGTTTTACATAGAGCTGCTCCCGACCCGACTTTTTGTTAGTTGTTACCAGCTTTGTGTAAGGATCAGAAATGAACAATAGTTCCTCGTTTTGTAAAAAACTATCTTTTGATTTAATATGAGTTATGTTGTAGGCTTAAAAAAAAAAAGAAGAAGAAGAAGAAGGGAAAATAAGGCGCTCAAAAAGTGCCTGAGAGCATCCACATCAATCTTCCTATTTTTTGGACCAAATTATAACTAAATGCACGGGCGGCTGCACTAGGGTCTTAGGAGATTCGAGTGAACTCCCTGCATTTAAAAAAATGAACCAAAATTTTATATTTTTGCATCATTTTTTATATTTCTTTCATATTGTCTGCACTGGATCATTCGTACAACAAAACTGCACTTAAATTTGGAACTAAGTAGATCATATAACTCAACATTTTTAATTTATACAGTGTTTTGTATAAAAAAAATTATATACCTTTCTATCATTGCTGACCTAAAATCACGCAGTTGCCCCTACCTAAATGCCCATTTTTAAAATGACTTGTGTATCATACTCTCTATTCTACCTTCATTCCATTGGTTCGAGTTCTTTCTTGTCTTAATAATATATACCAGATGTGCTTTGTGTAGGAAAAGAAGAGAAGGGGGTGATTTTGTTTGTTACATATTTTTTAGAAAAAAAGAAGAGACCGAGAACTGAGAAGGGAGGTTGAAGTACATAGTTGTTGTCAAAATTGGTGAAGATGTGAATTAAGTTAGTCTTGCTATTCACGAATCGAATCAAATTTTTCTGATTATTTTTTGACTTGCACATGCATCGCGTGTGACCAACTTCTAGTTTCTTTGAAACGAGAAGGGAGTGAATTGGTGCATCCGCATTAGTCATAACTGCAACTTTTACAAATCGTTTAGACACTTTGAAAAGTCTGATAAATGAGAAATTTAAGAGTTTGGGAAACAATGAAGGTTAAAGAGTCCCAACGTGGCCGAGGATTAATCGAGATGCACGCATACGAGTCCAGACACGTGAGTTATCCAAAAAAAAAAAAAAGTCCGACGTATATGCTCTAAGAGCTCAAATTAGTTCCTAGCCGTCGACTACCGAAATAAACGCCCGGATCGACCGCTCGAGACTGCTGCCAAGCAGGTGCTTGGCAGCATCCCCCAATACCATTTTGGGTGGACCAAACAGGGACAGTAGAAACAATCAAACTCGATAGACAGCCCACGTTGTCTTCGTCCGCAACTAAATTTTGTGATTCATGAAAAGGATGATCAAGGGCTTATATGATTCAGTCCCACAACTCCTAAGGCTGTCCATGTCAAAATTGGCGATACGACAAACCAACCTTATAAATTTCTTTCACCAAAACAGGGCTCCCTTTCTAATCTGACATATATAAATATCCCAAAAAACGGTTGGCATGATTACCCAATAAAAATTTATACCAAAAAAAAAAAAAAAGAAGAAGAAAAGATTACCCAATGAAAAGCACCCAAAGGGTGACTTAAAAAAGGAGTTGGATTCTTTACGGTCGGTCTAGTCCGGCTGGGCTCCTTCCATGCTAAATTTAATGATCGAGATTGTTCACTTTCTAGATTTCGTTGAGAACAATAGGCACATTGAAAGCCATGGTTATCGGACATTGTCTGGCATGTTTCCATAACACATTTATCTTGAGGAAAATGAGTTTCGAAAAGATTGAAACCCATTATTTTTTTTTAAGGATGGATGTGCTCTGAAAACATAAAAAAGTATGTGATCAATATAAAAAATGTATAATTTCGATCATTATTGTAGGCTCGGGAGGGGCATGAAAATGAGTTGGGCTGTACTAGTCTCTTTGAGGAACTTAAATAGGAGTCTTGTAGTATAAACATACTTAAGTCCCCCTCCTATTGGGTCTAAATTACTCCGTATTATGTTCCCATCCTGAAATTTGAAAAAACCCGACAATATCGATCCTTATTAAAAGATAATCAATCATATGTCCCCTAAATTCAAAACCCATATACCCACTCTCTCTCTCTCTCTGGATTGAGACGCAGCCGCTGCTGCTCGACACCTCTGCCCCCGTCGCTGATCAACCTCACTGTTACCATCAACCCCACCATGTTTCGGAAAATACGTTTCATGGTAATTTTGTATGGATTATTTCGAAATTGATCATATACAAAAATTAGTAGGTAAGTTAATACACGAGGCGTAACAAATGGAGGAGATATATTTTCAATTTATTAACAGAGAGAGTAATAAATTTTCAAAGAGAAAATTAATTAATAAGAGCAAAATGGATCATTCAACTAATTTAAGAATAAAAACATAAGTAGTTAAACCACTAGGATGTGGACTCAATTAGTAAGGTCCCTAAACAGGATGACTATTTAATTTCTTTTGAAATGAACCATTTGCTGCGGATAAAAAAAAAAAAAAATGAACCATTTGCAGTTTCCCCCTCCAAAGGGGAGGTATTGAAAAAAAAACAAGAAAGAGAGAATCTAGAAACGAAAATGTTTAATTATGAAAACACCCCTCATAAATCAATGTCTCAATAACACCGTCTTTAATCCAAACGTTAACAAACTGCCCCCTTAATCTACAATTAATTGATTCTAAGGTGGGCAAATTTACAAAATTATTGTAACATTTGGGTGGATAAATAAGTAGGATCACTATCTCGTTATCCAGGTCAAATATTCACCGACTGATATTGCAGTTTTGGCACAAGATTGTTTATATAGCATTGAAAGATTCGTTTCAGTTGTGTGAATTTAGTTTTGTCAAACGTGATTGTAATAGGGCTGCACATGCTTGTGCAAAGAAAGCCTTTTCTTGTAATTTGTCCGATCTGTGGACAACTACCTTGCCTCCATGGGGTTTCTCTCTTTCTAATGTTTAGGTGTTTTTCCGCCACTCAGATTAATAAAATCTTCTTCCTTTTGTCAAAAAATAAAAAAGAATTTAAAATAGACAAAATAAAGGAAAAAATTTTAACAATAAAAAATATCGACTTTTCACCTTTAAATTATAATAAATACTCTCTTCGCCCCTAAATGGTAATTTTCAATAAAAAGACATGCAATTTTTAATAATATATAAAGTACTCATGTACTTAATTTTTCAAGTTTCTTCGGACCAAATTGAAAAATATCGATTAGTCCTTTCATTTGGTGCCAAAAAAAAGTTAAAATAATTCTGAATGGAAGCACATTAATTTTTATCTAAAAATGTTACGTGTTTTCTTAATGAATTATCAAAATGAGCCGGAGGAAGTAGTTGTAGAATACTTGCCCATATCTCCTTTTCCTTTTTTTTTTTAAAATGTATCTCCCTTTCCATTTAGGCTCATAGCTTTTCTTTTGAGAATTGATTTTGTTACTCTACAAATTGATAACCACACTCTTCAAAGAAATGCTTGATTTTGGCAACCTCTTTTGGAAGCGCGATTATCAATTTGAGAGTGCCAAAATCACTCCCATTTCTTTTTCACAAAAAAGAAATTCTTGTTTTGTTCTTTAGAGCTTTGTCTTTTTTGTGTTATTAATTTACTACAAAAAATCAGTGTCCGGAAATGAAAAGTCAAATCTCACGTGGGGGGCCTTGGTAAAAGGTTGTCTAGTATCCTATGGTATACAAGCCGAAGCTGTTCTTAGGCCAGCCTAGTGTCACACGTGTGGTGCTTCTTTAGCCACGTGCTCAACATCTTTGTCCTTATTACTTTTATTATGGAGTACTACGTAATTGTCAACCAAAATACACTAAAATATAATAAATAAATAACCAAGAAATGAAAATAAGGACTGCACATTCCCATGTTCTGGGCCCGGATCCCGGTACCAAAAAGTTGAGGAAATTTGTTCTACTACTACAATAGTACTATTATTTTTTAGTCCACTTTTTCTGAATTGTTGCTGTCGCCTCCTCCTCCATCCTTTTCGCTTAACAAAAAAAATTGCGGCAGTGGCTGAGCCACGATTTTAATTCGAGGAGGGCCGACTTAATAGATATAGATATATATATATATATATTATCGAAATGTATACTTATTATATTATTCTGTATAAAGTTTTTGCTTTTCAATACATTAAATTGTACATCGAAATGATTCTAGCTTAATGCAGTTAAAGTATATCGATCATTTTGATTTTTTTTTATTTAGGATACTTTAATAGTCACGTGTTTATTTTATATTTATGAAAAAAATTGGGAAATAATAATTTAAAATAACTAATTTTTTATCAAATCTAACCAAAATTATTAAGATTATAAGTACTTATATATGAATAATTATCGATAATATTTAAATTTAGGTATATAATAAATAAAAATTTTAAAACTCGGAGTCGGGGCTGGAACCCCAGGCCCAACATAGCTCCGCCCCTGAATTGCGGCAAGGGAAAATACCATCTCATGGTTAAAAGGACAAGGGGGCCAGCTGTGCTCTGGATTCGAGTCTCGTCTCGAACTGAAAAATATAATCTGAATTGTTCACTATTTAGAACTAGATGCGAGCAAAAATCTCAAAAAAATCGAGGCAATCGAACATCGGTAGCTTAGTAATCAAATCAAATATCTTGCTGTGTATTTTTAAAATTGGATTTTTCTGTTGATTAACTGAGGAAAAACGTGATTTGTTCTCTAAGTTGTCATTATTCAATTGACTATGGGGTAACAGTTTGCATCATATTTTCGAACTCGGAACAAGATACAAATTTGGAGCATAGCAGTCTCTTAAGCACAGTAGGGCCTCCTCCTCCTTTTTTTTTTTTTTGATCCGCACAAATTTCATTTATAATAAAAAACGTCATACGGCATCTACAGATTTCAATCAAAATCATGAAAAGGAACAACAAGAAGAACTGGAAGGACAAATTACAGCCTAAGACCAGGGACCTCTTCACACCACCATTTACTCAAAGACAGGATCGGAACACGTGGACCTTTTCACACCGCCACTTATGGCCTCCTCCTCCTCCCATGGTTAAAGTTACGCTAGTTCAATATCTAGCCCATTCTTTAAAAAAAAAACAAACCAAGTTGCATAATGCGGGTGCATGTGCGTCAAACATTTTTTAAAAACACTACAAACTACTAATGAGAGCATAAATTAAAAGCGGGATCGAATGGCCTTGTACGTTTTGGGGCCTCAAAATTCCTGTACACGGTGTCCAATAAATTTTCTCTATTTATCCCCCTTCAATTATTATTCCCAAAAACCTCCCTCAAAATTCAAACTAAACTGGGCCAAACCCATCCAAATTTTTTGGTTTGAAACTTATGAAAAAATGACGGCCAAGGACGTGTTTGATAATTAATACCCTCTAAGGACACTTTCAGCATTAACAAATGTTCTTAGCATGTCTTTGGCGGATATTAATTATCAAAACACGTCCTGGGCCGTCATTTTTCCGAAACTTATCAGTGAATGATCCAGCGAGTGTTGGGCTGTAATGGAAGTTGGGCCTCTCGTATGTTGGGTCCCTACTTCTCAAATCCACCTATAGGTCCACTCTTTTTGGATAATCAGCGGAGAGAGAAAGAAAGAAATATGAGATTAATAATTGAAGAAAAAAACCTATGAGAGACCATGAGCAAAGAGAGAAATTGGATTTTGGGACCAAAAATGAACACTTTCTTAAACATTTAAGTGTTTAAATAACACCCAATACAAAATTCTTAACAAATAAAAAAAAACAACTAAAATTAAAATTAAAATTTGAAAAAAAAAAAAAGAAGCCGAAACAACGCGGGGGCCGTGGCCCCATACGCCCACAAGTAGCTACGTCTCTAGTTTGGACTGCAGAGGTGTGGTAGGAGTGCTCGCAACTGTCGAATGGTATTTTTAATCCGGACTGTTGAATGCAAAGATGAACGGTCCTTTTCTATCCATCTAAACTAACAGAACTGAATTCGCATATCGACACAAACACAAAATATGGATGAAAGGCCATAAAAATCCCAACAACTTAAGCAATTAAACGCATAAATATAACCAAATAGTAAGGTGTCTAGTTCCAAAAATTACAGTCCCTAGCTCATTCCCACCATCTGATCTTTTTCGTTTATTTTGTCTTGTCGCTCCTTCTTAGTCTTCCTTTCGGGTAGTCTCTCCAAGTCAACCTGTTTCAAACCAGGCGTTTCATTCATATCTTCTAAATTTATCTTCCTTGGCATGCATACAAGAAGATACTCCTGGAGTTGCAGTCTTTTTACTAGTATTAGTTTTCTGTTGCTTTTATCTCTAATTCTTCCATCCATTTTGGCTGGTACCTCAACTCATTCCAACAATGTTCAAATGAAAAGGACGATTCGTACCTTTCCTTGTACATAGTCTTTGCATCGCGAACTTGGAAAAGCAAACAATAATTCAGAATGATACCTTGAAATTATAAGTACCTTGTTTTTTTCTCAGTTGTTCCACTTTGATTCAACCTTTCAATTTGGGCAAAGCGCACCCACAAAATTTGTTTGTATCAAGTTGAATCGCAAACCAACGATTCATGAGAGAGAGAGATGATTACAATCGGAGTCAAAAGGTTTTGTGTTCATGCATGAAAGCCCTCCCACACTCTTTTCCAATATGTATTTCCTTTTCTGCTCATTTCCTTGAATTGGGTCTAAGCTAATATTAAGCCGAGCTGAGATTATCTTCTTCATCAGCAGTGAAAATTCCCCACCTCTTGATGGTCCGGCCCTTGGTCCAAGGATTCAATGGTAAATTCATAATCGAGGTTGCTCTGTCTATTGAGAATGAACCCGGGGGCCTGCTGTGCAGAGGTGCACAACATCCCTGTCATGCATCATCTACTCTTCCTTGAAAAAGTTTTATTTAAATTCGGACCGTCCAAAACACAAATAGAGTAGCGAGATAGTGCAACACCTGTTGCATGTGCACTATGCTGCACAGCAGCCCCCGCCCCCCCGCTTTCCTCCCGCTTTCCTTGAGAATCCATCTACTAATTACACAAGGTAAAATATAGAAATAATGAGGAATAAAACCGAACATTCCAATCAATAAGTCTTTTTATTTTTTTTGCTCTCTCTTTTTTTTTGTTTTTATCAAACTTTATTTTTTTCTTTGCTTCCTAGTATTTTTTTTGACCAATCCTGTCATTAGGTACATCTCATATGAAAACAAAAATACGGCTATAGTTAATAATCATTGCCCATAACCAGAGCCACAGTACAAAATGCACTGGCCCCACACCAACTCATCTTCATGGACCCTAATACAATCCATTGGCAATAGGACAGCGGAGGCTGCGAATACAAGAGGATCTTCTTCTGTTCTTTACTAAAATGCTACTCAAATGGTCTATTCAAGCGGGCCTAAGGACAACATCCCTAAACCTGCTAGAGATTCTAAGTGGCCTCCTCCCCCCTCTTCTTTTTTTAAGTTTAATTGTGGTGGCACTTTCAAATCATCCCGCATGGCTGCTTTTGGCGTTATCGCGAGAGATAGTGGTGGATCTGCTCGTGTTTGGCGTGTGGGTAGAGTTTCAGCATCTTCGGCTTCCATCATTGAAGCCTGGGCCCTTCGAATTGCATGCAGTACTGCTGTGGAGATGGACTACACGGATGAGGTCATTTTCGAATTGGATTGTCAGGTACTAATGAACTGCTTTAAGGATAAAATGTTGTCTTGTCCTTGGGAAATTAGCACAATAGTCCTGGGCTCATTCCAGGAAATGGTCTTTTGTTTGGTGTAATAGGGAGAAAGATAGGGTCGCTCATGGTTTTGCTTCTTACTGCCTTGGTAGAAATTTTGTTTCTCAATCAGATTGTATTCCACCTGTTTCGGTAGTTTTGATTGCTAAAGATGTAAATCGCTCGTGAAGTTCTATATATACATGATCTCTTCAAAAAAAAAAAAAAAAACTAAAATGCTACTGTAATCCTCTCCTACGTTCACTTAACCTATGAGCCAAATAAGTGTCTCAAAGCCTTTTCACCCTTTCTTTCATAACCTATGAGCTCGAGCAAGACAAGGCCAGACCAGATTCACGCGTAATCAGGAACTCGAAAAGACTTAGACAATTTGGAAAAGTAATTTCCTAAATGCACGCAAAACTTGGAATTCGGGAATGAGGAGCAACAGAGATATACATATGATCGATCATACGTAGTTTCAAAAAAATTGCACAACTCACTTCAGAAAATTTTCAAGTTTCTAATCTTCTCAAATTTTCCCTTGAACTTGGAACAAAAGCTTAAATTACAAAAAGAAAGAAAGAAAGAGAATAGATAGCTTACCAAATTAACTAAGCGTGCTAAAACTCATACAGGAGGGAAAAGCTTGTTGAGTTTACAAGGCAGTTTATAAAAATCATGACTTCTCACATCTCTATTGTAAAACACGAACTTCTCCCACCAATGCGATCCGCTATCTTTTCCACCCTCATCGTCCTCACGAACAAGTGTGCAATCCAATATCACAGCAACCAAAACAGCCACCGTGGGGTGGGACGTGAAGATGACTGTCACCATGTCATTGAACTGCATTTTGAAGTGAAGCAAATAGTCAAATTTTGAAATGCTAGTAAATAGTAAAAATGGAATTTGCTCAATTTTCTTTTTCCCCAGGAGAAATTTACCCATCTCGAATGCGTGTGAACGGGACTAGCTCCTGAACTTAGTTGATATTCCCGGAAGTATTGCGGTACAGAGAGTCCGAGGAAGAAAGAGAAGCCTAATATGAACTTAGTTCTGAAGCTATTCAAATTGCAATATTGGAGAAGGCCAAGGCCCGCGGAAGCTGCATGAAACACAAATATATCTATTTATTTTTTTCTTAGCTAAGTAGTTATAATAGATTCGGTTGAAGAGAAGAAGATACTTACATACATAACCGAAGAAGAAACAGTATAAAGCTGCAATAATTGGCAGAGGTATCGAAGCGAAAAATGCCCCAAATTTTCCTGTGTCGCCGTAGACCAAGTACTTGTACAATGAGAAATTATTTCGAAACATCTAACATCCGCGCTTTTGATGCCAAATTAAGCTAGGATCTAAGTCTGACACAACTGCTGAAAACAAGTACTCACTGCCTTCGGCTAATTTTATCTTTCAGAAAAGAAATGTAACGTAGAAATTACCATTTTTCGCAAGAAAATACAGAAACAAAAAGTTAGAATGCTAGTAGGAAATGGGAAGAAACGTGCAAACCTAATAAAGAGAAGAATATCATAAACCCAGCTGATACTTGAACGACTCTTCGGCTTCCTACTCTTGTCATTGCCAATAAACCAGCATTTTCACTGCACGCGTAATGCATCATGAACAACTCAGAATACAGTTTGATAGGTTCCGTGAACCCAACTACATTCATAGGAGAAAAGAAATAATGGGATCCAAGAATGAGACTAAGTTCGAGTTTATTACACTGATGCAGTACAACCAGTCACGGTACCAAATAAACCAGACAGCAGAGTCCCAAATCCCTGAAACAAACGGATCACTACGAAACTAGTTAAACTCAGTACGAGTGTATGCACAGGGTCATGCTCAAAAGCAACATACTATAGCAAGACATTACCAGCCATCCGACACCTCGGCTGACAACAGAAGCTGGAACAGGTGTAGCACTCCCATATCTTGCTGTTGCAAGAAATGTGCCAGTAGACTGCAGAGAGAGAGAGAGGGAAAAAAAGAAGAAGAAGGTAATAAAGGTGACATAATCAAATCTATCTAATTGCGAAGGAATCCTATAAAAAAAAGTTGGTAAGGAGCAAACCTCAAGAGAAGCAACAAAAGAAGCAGCCATCATTGCGAAAGCTTCACCGGCTTGAAAAGTAGGTCTTCCCCATTGGAAGGGATAAGGAATATATAACCTGAGTATGCAGAAATTTGAGGAACATAAGGAGTATGTAATCAGAAATGGTAAGCAACAGAAGTCTCTATAAGAATTTGACGAATACGTGTGACCTATGTAGCACAGACACGGGACACGGCACACAGTGTGACTGTTAGTTAGAGTACTTAAACAATAGGAGAACTCAGAAACAAAATTCTAAATTGTAACCCTACAGTTTAGAAGTGTCCAATTCTGAAGTAATGATAATTACAACCTCATGGGATCTATGATCTCAAAAAGGCACAAATAAGTTTTACCAAGGAATATGAGGTATTACCAAGGAGCTCCAGTAATGAGGCCAGCACGATCAGTGCGACAACTAGCTTGAGTGGCTGAAGAAGAGTTATGATATGCACCACTTGAAGTCAGAATTTGTGCATAACCCCATACAAATGCAACCGAGAACAGAAGGGAATATCGATCACACACCCGCCTCTTTATTTTTGCTTTTGCATAACGGGGAAGATACTGCAAAAACATTACGTACAAAGATTTCCATTGGCTACGGAAAATTGGTTACTTGCTTCAGAGGGAGACGTTTTTAAAACAAAAACCAAGAAACTTCCTTAAATGCATCATTGAGCAGTTGCCAAACCACAATACTTGCCTGTGAGATGATAACCATTAGGATTAGCTCGGGGAGCCCAAGTTCAACACACTTTGCCAGCTACAAAGAAAAAATAAAGAAGGGAAAACTGTTCAATAGCAAAATTTGTCCTTCGGAAATAGAATGAAACATCAGAAGCTACCAGTTCCTAAGTGTAACAGAACAAATCCTGCGGAAAAGTATTTTTCAGGTCCAAAATCACAATGTACCGAAACAACACTAAAAAAATTTATTCAACTCTCATCATGAATTCAGCTAAGAACGTGCAAAATGCTAAGTTTTGGAGGTGGGGTTGGAAGGGAATGATAATCTGTACAAATAAGTTGGATCTTACAGTTTTATTCTCTTCAGAAGAGCCTTTTACTTTATTTTCAGCATTAAAGATTGAATAAGTGGAAAAAAAAAATTGATAATATCAAGTCTTAACTGGAAAAACCAGGATCAGAGAGAAGAAAAGTGTACTGAAGGATCAACTAATCTTACCATTGAAAAACCAAGATAATACAGCCCAAGTCCAGTAAAAGTCACGAGAGGAACCATCGAAAGAGGGGTAAGAAACCTAAAACAAAAGAAAAAGAGATTCAAAATAAATATAAACAAAAACTATCCCACATATGTCAAAAAAAACTTTCTGAATGAACAAATAATTTATTTCTAAATAAGCTTTGCAAACAAAGCTGCAATTTCGAATGATGACCTTACGACATTTCTCCACACGCCTAAGAAGCCAATGAGCATCTGGAAACAAGAGGTCACTATGAGAGCACCCTGCATACCTCTCATTGTCCTTTCAAACTTCTGAAAATCACCCGAAATTCCAGAGTCAGAAAACCAAAGAATTGCTAAGAAGATGTACTGAAAATTAAAGAAAGAGAAGAAGACTACATGATATGTGCAGTAATCTCCGTAAGGCTCTGGAGATGACAAATGATATCTTTCGGCATGTAGAATCGAAGTCATCGGAATAATGAATGCGTATGAACCACCGATTACTGAGGGAAGTCGGGTGCCAAATAAGGACTGCGTTAGTGTATTTAGTCCTGAAACGAAGAGTAAGGTCTGTATCACCTTAGCCTTCTCAACCTGTTAAGAAAGAAAAGACTCCATTAGATCGAGAATAATAGACGAAACCAAAGAGATGGCATGGAAGAAAGGAGAATGTATTGCTTACATTACTACCTCCCATTTGATTTACAAACATACTTGGAATCAAGACAGTGGTACCTAGAGTCATTAGATAATGCTGGAACCCCAGAACTATAACTTCCACTGCATTTGGGGAGGAAAAAAACTCATCACTAGAATTGCAGTTGATAGTTAAAAATTTACATCTTGATTTTTGAAAAGACCAAAAAAAGAAACAAGAATAGCTGGTATCCAAAAACCTCAAACAAAAACTCGAACAATCATGATTCAGAATTGTCATTGGTGTATAATGATCAAAACGACAAAGGCGAAAACAAAGTAGGCATACATACGCGTTCAATACAAATCACACAGTGCAACAACATGAGGTAGGACAAAAGTGAGAATGCAAAAAAAAAATAAAAATGACTAGAGGGAGAGAGACGAACGCAATGGAGGAGGACTATTGATGCAATATTGGACTCCAGGGAGCTGCTCCATCACTGGGTGTGGCTTTATGTCCTCCATCGTATTGTGGACGCAACAGCAGCCACACTCGCAGCCGCCATTGCCACAATCACCTGTAGACATTCCTGGAGCACAGATATGCTTACTGGGGAATAAGAACTAAAAGCCAACTTTGTGATTCGCTTGTTACTCAATGCTGTGGGAAATATAAATAGGAATTTGGCAGTTACAGAAACTATGTACTAATAACCATGTAAGATATCACATTTTTTTTAATAAAGTGTTAATGATTTGTTGATATGGCAAAATTATTGGCAGAGTATCAACTTGAATCTGCAGTTACAACTTTGTAATCATTACCCTACCGGGGCCTGTTCCGCTCATACCCATTCTTCTTGTATATTCCTCGTATCCCCATTTTCCTCCGGTGTAACCCCCCATGGCACTTACTCTCATTCATAACACCTACAATCCCCATTCAATCTTTCCCAATTAATCACTAACTCAAGACAAAATGGTTTAGCAGAAGCCGTCACAAAATTAGTAAGGGAAGTAAATGAAATAGGACACTTTTTTTTTTTTTTTGTGTGTGTCAACATTGTATACATCAGCAGGGGTTAGTAGGGGTGTTAGAGTTAGCACACGGGATCCGCCTCCCGTGAGACTCTAACCCTGGTCACCACTGAGGAGAGGGAGATGAGGAACTAACTTCACTAGAAGTGGTACGGTCCCTAGCTGGTATGCTGTCCAATAGCTACTACAATTGGTAGTAGTCCGTCGGTTACAAAGGTTAATGGTCCAGTACTATATAAGCGGGTGAAAACCAAAAATATTGATGCATTAAGCTACAATCAAGTAGAGCAGTTTCATGTTTGATGGGAAAGGCAAAAATAGTTTTTTTAAAATAGATTTTAATGCTCATTTTTGTTAATTAATTTGTAGCAAATACGCATTAACCCATTTCTGCCAATAATGGTTACTGATTGGCTAGTGGGGTACATGTTTTTGCCCATTAAATCTCAAAGGAGGTTTAATGGAGATTAGTCTTCGTCTCTGTTCTAGAACCAAAAAAATTTCTTATTTTTTAAGAAGGCAATTTCAAGCTAAAAAATTATGAGCTTATTAAAATCTAAAAATATGCAATATGGATCTTATTTGAAAGATCTCGATGAGATCTTTTATACGATGCAAAAAAAAATTGAAAAATTAATTTTCATTTACATTATTTTTGAATTTGAAAATCTGAAATAAGCTGCTGCTTATTTTTTAAGAATGTTTCTGGAATGGGGCCTCGTCAGATATACTATTTTGATCTAGCATGTCATACGTACTCATTGTTACAGCATTGAAATTCATTCCCCATTTAAATTTTTTTTTTATTTGGATTGAATATCGATGTGGGGTTCTGAAATTTTAAAAATCTGTTTTTTGTTCTACGAGTGTTTGGAACATGGGTGTTATTCTCCTTCTATTATGATGATTTGAGAAAATTTGCTAAAATGTGGGAGTTCAAGAAAGACAAAGAAAGCTTTTGTTCTTGAAGGCATTGTGTAATCATTGTCAAGGCTCCTAGCAGTAAAAAGACTATTGGCATTGTACGACGGGAAAAAAAGAAGTGGTTCACTACTACTTACCACATAAGAAAAACACACGATGGTTAATAGGTGTTTAGAATACTAGTTATGTGAAAAAAAATAGTGATTTCTAGTAGGTATAAAGACTATTGATCACAATGAAAGAAGAACTTTGAAAGTATGCATTTCGATTTTATGAGATTGGAAAAAATATAAGTGGTTTCGATTTTATGAGATCGGAAAAAATATAAATGGTTCCCTAGTGGGGGTTTAGACCACTGGCCACATAAGGCGAAACGATGATTTATAAGACCCTAAATGAACGCGGGAAGTTTGATGTGAGTAAACAATGGAAGTGGTTCCTAGTAGGTTAGCGAGACTACTGGCCACTATATGTAGTTCCTAGTAGAAGACAAAAAAGCGTTGGAATGGTATTAGACCAAGTTTATATGATGGGTCTAAAATATACTCCGTATGTTGCTTCGGTTCAAAATAAAGGCCCAGTTCATTGAAAGGTCCGATTCATCATTTGATGAGTCCATCATCCTAAAATATTTGTTGCCTCGTTTGACATTATCATATTTGGGTTCGATGTTGCCTTAGTTTAAGATGGATCAAATTTTATAAACTAGATCTAAAGAATAATTGTTGCCTCGAATCGATGTTGCTTTCAGTGAAAAAACTGGATCGTTTGTCCATTTTTTACATTGCCTCGAATCGATGTTACTTTCATTGAAAGAATTGGATAAATTCTATAGATCCAAAATTTACGTGCTGCCTCGGTTAGAAATATAAGGACAATATGTTTGCTTGATGAGTCCTTAAAATTATGAGTTCCTCGGAAAATTGGCATGCTAGAAAGGAAAAGTAAAATGCTATATGCATACAAGAGATTTGTGTGCAGACTAATCGCAAAATCATCGAGGGGTTTGGAACTGAAGCCTAAAAATTAGTCATCACAATGGACATCCAACCTTTTTCATTGGAGATCCCATGAAGAAGTTTCAATGGGTAACAACGAAAATGTAGGTTGACTAGAAAGATCACAAAATTTTTATTGAGGTGTATTCCCTAGTCCCAATCCTATGTTTATAGTGATATTTATTGTGACGCTTGAGGAAGAGCTTAGCTCTGAATGAGTCCTGTTAGAATATTCTAGATCATATGATCAAATCATATATTATCAAATCATATATTATTATGATTTTATATGATACTGATTTTATATGATTGTGATTGTGATTGTATTTTCCTTTATTGTATCATGGCTCACACTATATATATGAGCCCTCTCATATGTACAGAACACAATTTAATACAATATTATTTCTTTCTCTTATATCATAACATGGTATCAGAGCTACGGTTGTAAACTTAGCTTCCCACCGTTGTCCTTCTCTTCATCCTTCAGTATCATTCTTTTTTCTTCCACCGTTAAAATCCACGTTTCCTACCTCGCTTTTACAAGTTCCAAGCCAAGACAATACTGCCATTCATTTAATCATATCCTGCCATCCATTTCAGTACCATACATTATCATCCAAGCACCATCATCATACTGCCCTCCACCGAAATCTGCCAAAACCAATCCCACCGCTATTTCGAACCATAAACTGCCGAAGCCCACTTTCAAAGTTTGAATCCCAAGCAAACTTTTCCAAACCAGAATTCCAGTTTCCAACTCCATAATTACAAATCTGTTTTCTTTTTCCTTCCGAAATCACGTACCAGTCAGTTATTTTCCATGGACCGTTCTGACGCATCTCAACCCATTTCCGCCGCTCTCGATGGCACAAACTTTGTCCTTTGGGCTCAAGCTATGTCCAGCTTTCTCAAAGGCAAGAAACTCTGGCGTCTAATTACTGGTGAAGTCATTAAACCCACCCGAGGTGCTACTGAATCCCAAGACAAATATGGCGAACGATTGGAAGAATGGAACAGCAAGAATCATCAGATTATTACTTGGATCCGCAACACTTCGGTCACCTCTATCAGTCTACAATTTGGTAGATTTCAGGATGCCTTATGAACGGTTGTATGGTATCTCTTCCAATTATGACCATCTTCGAGTTTTCGGATTTGCATGCTTTGTGTTACTTCAACCTCGTGAACATACCAAGTTAGAGCCTAGAGCACGTCTTTGTTGTTTCATAGGTTATGGAATTGAACATAAAGGTTATCGTTGTTGGGATCCCATTTCTCGTCATCTTCGCATATCCCGTCTGTTTGGATTTATATTCACAAATATTTATTTATCACATGAATTATATAAATACACATAAACATAAAAAACTCAACAAGTAGATACAAGAGAATATACAAGTAATGAAAGTAGGAAAGATGTTGCCTGTGAGAATGAGAGTCGTGTAGTCACTGTCTTAAGGCTAATATTCCTCCCCTCGTGAAGGTTCTACCGGAGTGTACTAGCCCCAAGATTAAACCCAAGAGCTCACAAGCATTCCTCATCCGATGTTCACGACCACCGAGAGGTTTGAACGAGTCACGAACCGAGTTGCCCAATTCTATAGAAAATAGTTTATGAATATTCTGAAACTCTCTTTCATTTTTGTGTATACTCTCCATATACTTTCTCTATTTTTCACAACCATCACACTTGTATGGAGTACCCATATATATATAGATGTAATAGATATTAATAGACATAATAACAATCATAAATTCCCTTAAATCTTGTAACCGATTTTGGTTTAATATAAACATAATTGTGTAACAAAAGAATAATGAGGATGATAATAGAGGAATTAATATTTAACATTTATTTTATTAAAAATATTCCAACACCGTCATGTTATTTTTTGGGAACACAAAACCTTTTCTTCTCTCTCTAAATTTCACTTACGCACCACTGACATCACCTCTTTTTTTACTGACTCGTCCATTGAGTTATTCCCTGATGAGCTTGATACAAGTTCTTTCCACACGTCTTCTCCGTAGCCTATCCCAGATGCCTCTGTTCTGCCTCCTGATTCTGCACCTGCATCTTCTGGCTCCTCCCTCCCGGAGCCTTCCGAGTCATCTCCTAATAATGATGTCACTGTTCCTCCACCTCTCCATCGTTCTGATAGGGTAAGGGAAATACCTATTCATCTTCATGATTACCATTGTTTTTCCACTATCCTTTCACATTATGAACCACACTCTTATCGTGAAGCTAGTGACAGACGAGCTGCAGGCTCTGACTAATACTCAAACATGGGATTTGGTTGATCTTCCCCCAGGCAAAACTCCCATTGGCTCCAAATGGGTGTACAAAATTAAGACCCGCTCTGATGGCTCTGTTGAACGGTACAAAGCCTGCTTGGTGGCAAAGGGGTTTAACCAAGAATATGGCATTGACTATGAGGAGACTTTCACTCCAGTTGCTCGTCTTACCTCTGTTCGGAGTCTAATTGCCGTTGCTGCTGTCCATAAATGGCAACTTTATCAGATGGATGTCAAAAATGCCTTTCTCAATGGTGATCTTGTTGAGGAAGTGTATATGAAGCCCCCTCCTGGGTACACTCATCCTCCAAACAAGGTCTGTAAGCTTCGTCGTGCCCTCTATGGCCTCAAACAAGCTCCTCGAGCATGGTTCGCCAAGTTCAGCACTACAATTCAGACATTCGGATTTTCATCTAGTCTACATGATTCTGCCTTGTTTATTCGCAAATCTAAGCATGGTACCGTTTTCCTTCTCCTATACGTTGATGACATGATAAGGGGATGATAGTATTGGTATCACTGAACTCAAGAATCTCCTCAGCCAGCATTTCGAAATGAAGGATTTGGGTCTTCTAAGCTACTTTTTGGGCCTTGAAATCTCTTCGGATCCCTCTGACTCAAATATGCCTCTGACCTTCTCTCTCGTGTTGGCCTCACTGATTGCGAGACTGCCTCAAATCCTCTGGAGCCCAATGTTCGCCTTACTCCTCTAGATGGTACTCTACTTTCGGATGCCACCCTAAATCGTCAATTGGTTGGCAGTCTTGTTTATCTCACAGTTACTCGACCGGACATAGCTTATGCTGTTCATCTTGTTAGCCAATTTTTATCATCCCCATGAACGACCCACTACGATGCTGTACTTAGTATTCTTCGCTATGTCTAAGGGACTTTGTTTTATGGTCTCCACTACGCTGCTCATTCATCTTTAGAGCTGCGAGCTTACTCTGATGCAGATTGGGCTGGAGATCCTACCGATCGTCATTCTATCACAGGCTATTGTTTCTTTCTTGGTGATTCCCTCATCTCTTGGCGCAGTAAGAAACAAACTGTTGTTTCCCGATCAAGTACTGAAGCCGAATACCATGCTTTGGCAGATACCACCCAAGAACTCCTATGGTTGTACCGATATGGGTGTTCACCATTCCACTGGTACTACCCTTTGTTGTGACAACCAGAGTGCCATCCAAATTGCTCGCAATGATGTCTTTCATGTTCGCACCAAGCACATCGAGATTGACTGTCACTTTGTGCGTCAACATGTTGCTAGCAGCACTCTTCATCTTCTATCAGTATCGTCATCTGATCAGACTGCTGACATTTTCACCAAGGCGCACCCTCCTGGGCGTTTTCATGACTTAGTTTCCAAACTCAAGTTGGTCTCTACTTTACCACCTTGAGTTTGAGAGGGGATGTTAGAATATTCTAGATCATATGATCAAATCATATATTATCAAATCATATATTATTATGATTTTATATGATACTAATTTTATATGATTGTGATTGTGATTGAGATTGTGATTGAGATTGTGATTGTATTTTCCTTTATTGTATCATGGCTCACACTATATATATGAGCCCTCTCATTTGTACAAAACACAATTCAATCCAATATTATTTCTTTCTCTTATATCATAACAAGTTCAAAGCAGATATATACACGTATACCTTTATGTACACATCAATTTAAATACACAATGTTTATATGCCCTGGGTATGGAAAAAAGAACCAGATGAACAGACACAAAAGGTAGATGGGTAAAATGCCATCACATTTCACCAGTAAACTAAATCCAGAAACACGCCAGATTAGAATTCAACCAACAGCAAAACAGTTCAAATAAACATCACGTTATATCTCCCACATTGTTGGAAGGAAAGCCCCTAAAAAGGTGCAAATAAATGGAATAATTTTGCCTCAATGGAAATAGCCCACAATAAAAAACCAAAACAAGTGATCACTCCACCAAGTAGAACGAGGTGAAAACAAAACCAGATAAAATTATCCACCATCTTGCCCGGCTCCTGGCGGGCAAGGGCTCTTCTGGACACGCCCAGATAGGATGATCATCACATCCGGGTCGACCACTCTGATTTCTTTTACAAGGCCAAATACACAAAATAAACGGATAAATTTCTCAACGGTAAGCTCTATCAGTTACCTAACCCACAATTCTACTAACATGGTATGAAATAAAATGTATAAAATATCATCCTTTATTCCATGCAGCCATCTTTCTTCTGCCAAGCTCAAACACTTCTGTAAGAGCATAGAACTGATTGGGCAACACTTCCCAACAATTTTGAGGTATCAAAGGCCAAGATAAAAGAAACATTATCAACATTGACCTTACGCTCTATAAAGCTAACAAAATATTATCCGGCTGACATTTTTGCAGCGTAGACACATAATCTGCAATTGAAACAATGCCCCGAAGATCATATTGAGATCACAGCAGAGACAAAGAAAGATATCAATTTATCCTTTTTCATACGGCTTTTGTACAAATTAGCTGCCGGTGTCTGTTGTGTGTTTCAATCTGCGCAAACATCAACCAGGACAATAGGTACCAAGGAAAGTTCAAGTTAATATCATCACAAAACTATATGCCACAGATTAAGGTAACAAAATGGACACAACAGATAAATTTTGAGCTGTAGAGCATAATGGTACAATTCCCATAAGTCAATTCTCTACAATTCTCATTGCCAATGGCACGCAACTAACATCTCTGTTCCAATCCACCATTTTCAAAAGGAAACTCAATGGAAGTCATCAGAAATAGTGATAGATAAACGTACAAAAAATCCTTTCTGCATGGCACCCAACTAACATCTCTGTTCCAATCAACCATTTTCGAAAGGAAACTCGATGGAAGTCATCAGAAATAGTGATAGATAAATGTACAAGAAATCCTTTCTGCAAAAACTGGTTTCCTCGGGCCTCATCTGTACTGGTTTCTCCTAGCTTCTCCAGCCTTCGTCAGCACACCTGAATACCAACCTATTCCACTTTAGATACAAAGATGAGACAGCATGTTCAACAAAGAGGAGTTTAACAAAATACAGTATCAACACAATGCATGGAAAGACGAGAATAGATCCAGACACATTTCCTCCACATTTGTGCCAAATGGCCCAAATCAATGGAGCATAAATCAATCAGAGTGGATGCAATGTACTACTGACTAAAGAAGCTGAACTTATAGGGTACACTATTAATCAACCTGGTAGAATTCCAGAAGCGGTAAACCTGTCCTCATTTCTTTTAGAACAGTTCTTGCCGTCGACAATTACACACTGAAGGCGAGAGAGAAAGCATGAACAACAATATCTGCTTTACACTAATTTATTTGAATGACATGTAAAGCAAAAATTATTAGATCAATAAGATGTCCAATATCCTACCATATCCCAGAAGGATAAGGTGTCCATTGTCCTACCATATCCCAGAAGGGTATACTTGAATCTACTCCCAAGCACAGTGAGCACAAACCACTGAGGGTGAATATGGATTAGGAGTCACTGGTACGTAGAATGACAGGGTTTGGGGATGTGGAACAAGAAAAGGCAGGCTCTATTGGTACACCACATTAACAATGGATGGTGTATGCACCCTTTGGCCCAGCTTGAAGTATAACTTACATTACCTATTTTATTAGACCTACAACTGTATCATTTCTTGCTTCTTTCTCCTGTTGTTTCACATTTCAGCACGTGCAAAATTTACATAACTCAATAGCCTGAAAATACACCTAAGCTGTGCAGGACACAGGACACGATTCATAACATTTGCGGCCACCTTTTGGCTACAAGAGGGCCATTGTTGTCATGGAATTCGCATAGGTTACACAGAACGAAACATAACATACTTGAATGTTAGATTTCTCCGTTCATGAGTTTCTTTGAAGAAAACTCCTAAAGACCATCTGATGTATCCACAACACTGATAAGTTACTCTGTATTAGACTTACATTTTGAGGCTTGAAATTCTGTAGAGAAATGTAAAACCGACATCATGAATCCAGTTCTTTAGAATGCATAGTTCAATTCTTAAAATGTGAAATAACTCTTATCGAATTCAGTATCGCATAACCCCATGATTCACGAATGCTTCAAATTAGTGTAGCACACATCTTATTGTAGTTGGTGAAACGTAACATCAACAGCAGAAAAAGTAAGTAGTTTGAAGCATTAGCAGGTAATTGGCGCTGATTACTAAGCAATTGTTTACTCCAAACCAGTATACTGTATTTAATCAAAACTAATAATTTGTAACAACATCAAGGGCAACTAAAAGCATAATGTCATTGCCACAATACGCCCCCAAGATAAGTACAGGCTAAAAATGTCATACAACACGATAATCTTTTCCCTATGAATACAACTACCTCAATACAAAGCTTCCATCAGCTGCCCCGCAAAAGAACTTTTTCTGAATCTTCTGTTTTCCTCAACTAGTTTTAGACATTTTGCATGATACCATAATCTCTTTTCAGCTCTTTCATCCGGGGAAACAACCACTAAATTTCACTACACTGTCCAACACATTATTCATTCGCAATGTTAATAATAGTTACACAACTTGACTACACTACAAAGCGATTGTCAACAATAACAGTACCCGCGTTACGTCACCAAAGATAAACATTACCCAAATAGAAAACACATTGAAAGAACGACAAATTCCGCATTACCCGAGCTTCAAACTTCGGCAACATTGGCATCTGAAGTGTCCCCTTCCTCCTTTCTAACCCACACCAAGTTCGAATCCCTCGGCCTCTGCAGTCTCCGGCTATTACCCCTCCCATAATCCCGCCCGTACCTCCTCGGAGCGCCATTCACATTCCCGGCATTTCTCCCATACCCTCCTCCTCTCACCGAAAGACCCCCAAACTTGCCCAAAACTCTCTCCGGCCGATCCACCACCGTACCCCCCACTCTCTCCTGCCAAACCCTACTACCATTCACCACCAAATTCTTCCCATTCCCCTCCTCTAATCCACCACCCTCTCGTTCGGTTGAAACCACCGCCGCAACATTCTCAGCTTCAACCTCCTTTTTTGACAACATCTCCTCCCTACCAATGTTTATCAGGTCTTCTTCCTCTACCCTCTTATTATTCCCCTTATTTTTCACACCCCTGCGATAATTCCCATTCCCTCTTTTCCATCTACTGGATGAAACCCCCTCCTCACATTTCCCCACAATTTCCTTTTCACACCTTCTTTCAGTTGAAACCACTGGAACAACATCATTCTCAGCAGGCTCAACCTCCTTTTCTAACGACAAGCGTTCCCTACCAATGGCTACGTCTTCCTCTACCCTAGCTTTCCCCCTCTTATTATTCCTCAATTTCTTGCATTTACGTGTAACCCTTTCCTTTTCAGAGTAGTCTCTTTCAGTAGAAACCACATGAATTTTATCCACTACATTCTCCTTTTCTTCAGGCAGCAACTGTTCCTTACCTCCACTTAGGTCTTCCTCCGCCCTAGGTTTTCCCTTCATTTTCCAATTCTTCCCCTCATTATACCCCTCCTTCTTCTGCTTCAAATCATCGGTCCTTTTTGATTCCCCATCGCTAACCCCAACCGCCCTAAACTGCGCGGAACTTTTCAAAGGCGGGCGATGATCTCGCCGATGGAAAGTAGCGGTCGACTGGACTGGTCTTTTCTGGAGGTTCGCTTGTTTTTGTTTTCGTTGATGTTCTTCTTCTTCTTGGCGCTTTCGTTTTTCCTCATCTTCTTGTTCTTTCTGCATCCTCTGTTTGCGCTCTTGTTCTTCCCTCTCCTCTTCCTCTTTCTGCTTTCGCTGTTTCTCTTGGAGCCATCGCTGCTGGAGTTGGACCAGGGTCACGTAGGTGGAAGGCAGCGGTGGAGAGTTTCTCCGGTCGCCGTCGTCCTCCATCGAGCTCTGGTCGGTTCAGAGAAGGGGGATCAGATGGGTGTTTCAATAGACATAGATTAGACAGGCTCCACTTTGTGTAGAGCTTTTTCAGGTGATACAGTCCTTAAATGGGCAGTGATGGAATGATGGGGGAGGAGTATCAATAATTCTAAAACCTAGCCCAAACACTTTTATGCATACTTTTCAAAACGCAAAACAATTCCTTATTATTTAAAAAGGTAATTTTAAATTTAAAAATTACGAATTTATTGAAATTTAAAAATATACAATATGGATCTTATTTGAAAGATCTCATCGAGATTTTTTATACGATGTAAAAAAAATTAAAAAATTATTTTTGAATTTAAAAATGTAAAATAAGCTGCTTATTTTTTAAGAAGCTTTCTGGAACGGAGTCTCACTCACATTACATGTGAGCCACTACACATCGAAGTGTGTGAACTCATAAATAATGTGAATGAGACGTGTTTCTGAAAGTAAATATGTTTTGTTCTCTTTGCTAGTTGAAAAGAATTTTTCAAAAAAATTTTCCTAGATTCTCTCTAAATTCCTCATACTTCTAATATTTCTTTCTCTATTTCTCTCCACTTATTGCCCTTACTATTTTTCAAAAAAAATTTTAAAATACAAACCAAACACAGCATTGTGATAAAATTTTTGAATAAGTTATACTCCTTTCGTCCCTTTTTAAATGTCATACTTCGTAATTCCAACTTATTAAAAAAAATATCATCATTATACCTTTCACATCAACTTTTTCCTCCACTTTCTCTACTTACCCATCATCATTACACTTTTTACTCACTAACTTTTCAAAATAGAATCTACTTTTAGGGACAAAATAGACAATGTATCAACTTTTACCCACTAACTTTATCAAATAGACACTTATTAAGGAACAACTCAAAATAAAATTCTGAACTATAATAAGGGGACGAAGGGAGTAGTAGATGAGTATGTAAGTGAAAAACTAGTTGAGAAAGAAGTTATCCAGTTGTTAGTTAGTGGGAACGAGATGATAAAATGTAAAAATTTGTTGATTAGTGTGATCGACATGGTAAAAATGCCTATGTTTTTTTCTCAAATTGTTACCGGAAACACCCCACGTGTGTGTTTATATGTTATTGTAGCAAAACTCGTTGGAGTATTTCATTAAAATAATAATAATAAACATGAATACTCCCTCAATTTCAATTTATTTATCTAATTTTGATATTCCAATTTATTCGAGGAACACAATGATTACTTCTATCAAAAAGTTTTTAGGATTCCAAAAATACCTCACTTTTTTTAAATTTAATGAGGGTGCACTTATCGGATACATGATTTTTTAAGGTTGTTGATTTTGTCATTCTTTTTTTTGTTAATGTCATTTTTTAACAGGTGTATTTTTACACCAAAAATACACTTGCAGGGGAGTGGCGTTAACAAGAAAATAAGTGGCAAAATCATTTTCTTTTTTTAAAACAGAAAGACGTTCGATTGAGGGTTTTGGATTATGAATTCTAATCATTATTATATTTTTCTCTCTCCACTCATTGCTTCTATTTTCAATCAATACTCTCATTTTGCCTTTGTTCGGTTTCCTTTTTAACTTTTACTTTTATTTTTGTTTTCAATCATTACTCATATTTCTCCCTAATCATTACCTTATTTTCAATTATTACTTTAACTTTTTCTCTCTATATGTCTCCAATCATTACCCCTATCTCTTAATTATTACTCCTATGTCTCTCCACAATCATTATCCAAAACCAAAACCAAAACCAAAATACAAACCGAACAAAGCCTTTTTCTCTTTATTTCTCTCTAATTATTTGATAAGCACCCGATATTGCCAAATAGGGTGCACTAGATCTCTAGTTTAGTTTAATTTCGTCGTTAAATTAGTCATTTTTATTTGATATTGCACGTAAAATATGTTTTTAGTATTTTTAGGTAAATCATGTGAATAAGGCATGTTTTGACGTCATGGATGACCTGAGTGCGTCCAAGTACCCAAGGAACCAATGAAGACCATGTCGGCCCTTGAAAATCTGTCTAAGTATGAAAAAATCATTTTTCGAAAAAATATCGATTTTCGAGATAAAAAAAATGGCGGTAATTGATCCTTGAATTTTTCTAAGAGTAACTTCAAATTTGCAAGGTTTTATTCGAAGAACAAGGTCATGTTTTGAGCCATTTCTTTGATAGAAAAATGTGTTGTTTTCTATTTTACACTAAAAGCTGGGGGTCAACATTTTGATTAGATTGAAATATCAAAATTCTGGTAATGTCATTGTTTCCAAATGGGGAGTACTTCTTTATTTTAATTTATTAAGAAAAGGTAAAAGAAAGGTTTAAAATATAATATTTACTTAAGTTTAGAGAATGAAAATAAGATGCTGTGCAGGCTATTGGGTGCTGTGAAAGTTGATGGGAGCTGTGAAGTTGAAGCTGGACCTAAAGAGCTCGGTATCGGTACCTATTGTGTTTCTTTTATCGGTATCGAGTGCATTAGCAGAACCTCAACGACAGCAGTTATCAAGCTCGGTACCGGTACCACCTAATCCATTATATCGATACAGGGGGCCTTCAGAGCAGAATCTTCAGAGTATCTTTTGGGATATTCTGTGCGCAAACCTTGGGGAATATAAATACCCCATTATGTCACCTTTGTACATTTTGAACAGAAATGTACCCATTTTTAGATACAGAATATGATTTACTTGCTTTTTGAATTGTTCTTCACTATTTTTCATTTTCAGCACTTCATATTTAATTTTCTGTCTTAATTAGTTTAGTTTTGCTATTGTTGTCTTTATTAAAGTTGCAGCTTTTCCTCCGATTTATCGTTTGATCTAACTTTATTCAAGTGTTGTTATTTCAAATATGCTAAGTAGATTTTTGTTTGCTTTTATCTCTATAGATATATGTGAGTAGTTTTTCAAAGTTAGGTCATGGGGTAATTAGCACCTCATGGCTCGATTAAAATTGCGTTTTTCACCATAAAGTTTGAATCTTTGGTTCGAAAATTGATGTGGGGTTCGGATTTGTTTGTCAAATTGCTAAAGTGTTAACCTCTTTGATTATGTGTAGGTAAGAGCATCGCTTACTTACCACATATGATGCTTGAAACTCTGTCGCACGTGGCATTTGCTAAATAAATTCTAGAGCTAGCTTGGTAATCGAATCATTCTATCTTCCGGGTTAAGAATCTTGGTTGAGTATCTTAAATCGTGTATTTTGGTGATAAATGTAATTAGACTTGAGTCGTGGGTGTTAATTTATTCCTAAACCTAACCTGTTTTTTATATTAGTTTATTCGATTTTAATTTAGCTTTTTTTTATTTCCACCGCAAAGTAAAACAAAGTTGGTCGCCTAAAAGCTGAAAGTCTTTGCTTGCATCTGCAAATCCAATCAAGCCGTATTAATTATTTCCGCGGGTACAATCCCGGTCTTCCGGATTATTATGCTTCAAATGATGTATTAAGCCCTATGCTTGAGGCATTATTCCTTATATCGGAGAGAACGAAGAATCGTTACCTCTATTTTCAATCATTATTTTATTTTTATCTACACTTACTATCTACAAATTTAAATTCAAATTTTCAAAACGAACTGGGTCAAAGGGTATAAGGGACACTTGTGGAACTTAACTTATAGGCCTGGGTCCTATTGTGTTTCTTATCTTTTAAGTATTTATTTTTCGTTTTACGAGACAAGTCATTCATTCACAATACATTATTTTTATTTTAAAAAATAAGGTGGATTTAGTTTTTAAGTCAAATAGTAACTTATTTTTTGTCTTTATTTAAAAAAAATTTGTATTTTTTTAGTTTTGCGTCAAACTTTTTGTGACTTGTTGATTTGTCTTGGCAAGAGGAAATGGAAAAGTTTAAAATTTTGGTCAAAACTCATAATTTTTTAAAAAAGAAAAAAAAGTAAAAAAAAAAGTTACCTTTTTTACTTATTTTTGTCTTTATTCAAAAAATTATGAATTTTTATCATATTTTTTTACTTTTTCAATTCCTCTCGACGAGACGAATTAATAAGTCACAAAAATTTAACGCAAAATAAATACAAAAAAAAATTGAATAATGACAAAAATAAATTACCTAACTTTTTAATTCAAACCTATTCTAAGTACTTATTTTAATCAATAGAGTACATCTTTAATTAGACAAATATTTTGGGACATAGGAGTATTAAAATAAAAAAAAAGTAAGCAAATGAGGGAGGGGGAATAGTACTTTCGCACAACAATTTTCCAGTATCGGTGGAAAAAAACCCCAAAAGAAAGCAGCATGGAGAAAACGAGAAGGAGGGCAATCCATCAATAGTAACTTGGCCACTCCGGCGGCGACGGTAGTGTCCATTTAGGAGAGTTTATTTTGTGTTCATACTTGATCACTCCAACTCTTTTTTATGGGTGTGATTGATGGGTTCGGCTTCGACATCTTGGTTTCGAATGATTTTTTTTTTGGTGTATTTTATTTTATTTGTTATTTTCTGTACTTTCGCACCTATATTTTCCGTTTTATTGTACTGTATTTTCTTTTATATATAAATCGAGTTTAATTTTGATAAAAATAATCACTTCACCACTTGCTTTGCTTTTTCCGAAAAAAAGTCAACAGCTCCACCGTGGAGAAATTATAAATGGAAAATGTTAGACTCTGTTAACTTTATCCATAAAAGTGTCCTCGAAAGAATTATAGACGTAGAGGCGGCTCCACGTTAGAGCTTGGGTAATTACTTGAACACCCTAGAAATTTTCTAGGGTACATTGGGTAGCATGTATTTTCATTTTATTCTTACTTTGAACACTCAACCAAACAAAGTTTGAACACTCGTCAATTTGAGAGAGTCACAAATCAACTCAGATTTGAACACTTTTTCCAGCTTTAATGGGGCTCTTTGAAAGTTGGCGATGAAATTAAGTAACGTGATTAATCGAGATTCGCGTAAACTGACCCAGACACCTGAGTTATAAACAAAATTCACATTTGAACACCTAGCAACCCATGTTTATAATATGGCTTAACTACCTAAATGGTCCTTACAAAATACAAGTTGTGTCAATTTCATCCCTGCAAAATTTTTTGTTTCAATTTCATCCTTACGTTTTTAGAATCAATTCAATGTTGTCCTTGCCGTCATATCCCTAACGGCAGAACCCCCTCCGTCCACCCCTACCTGGCCTACACACTTTTCCCCCCAAAACCCACCCACTTCCGGACCATTGTAAGCCATGCTTGAATGGTTGTTTTTCTAAGACATGCTTGACTGGTTCTTTTTGTAAGGCATAACTGATTCTTTTTGGATGTTAGTTTTTAATGGAATGACAGTGGCATGCTTTGGCTCAATTGGCTTGTCATTAGTTGTAACTGTATTCTTGCAAACTATAGAATTCATTTTGCATTGTGATGTAGTAGCCAAAGAGGAGGTGGTTCTACTAATAGGTAATTTCGTAAATAACTGACCGAGGAATTTGGCTTTGGGCCCACTTGGGTCCGATCCGAAATGGGTGGGTTTTGGGGGGAAAAGTGTGTGGGCCAGGTAGGGGTGGGCGGAGGGGGTTCTGCCGTTAGGGATATGACGGCAAGGACAACATTGAATTGATTCTAAAAACGTAAGAATGAAATTGAAACAAAATTTTTTGCAGGGACGAAATTGACACAACTTGTATTTTGTAAGGACCATTTAGGTAGTTAGGCCTTATAATATTTTAGTCTTGTTAAACAGAGTCAATGGGGATTAAGATTTTTTTGAACACCCTACCAAATATTTTCTGGAGCCGCCACTATATAGACTGTTCATGATCCTTTCATTAATGAATAGAGTTCATGGACCATATCAAATCCCATTATTAATTGCTCTTGGCCTCCACCAACCACGTATTTATTGAAAGCTGACCAATGTGTATAAACCAAAAAATTATTCATTGCCCCAGAGCATTGAATAATAACTCGTATAAACCTCAAGTGAATGCATGGTTGTAGAGACCCACGGAGTAAAAAATGAGACTAGGAGGGGTCTAGTGGCGACGGCCACCACCACAAGAATTTTAGAAAACACAATTATTATATTTGTGAAAAAAATTTATCCCAAACTTATATAGTTTCGCCACTACTAGATTTTTTTTTCTTATTTTTTATTATATACTAGTCATAAATGTTCTCCTTCTTTTTCAAAAAAGGAGACCCAAAAAAGTATTCTAAAACTAAATTCAATGGGCCAAAGTGAAATAATATAAATGATGATGTGTAATTGAGAAAAAAAATTACACATTAATTCTAACCCTAAAATAACTTAACCTAAAAAATTAATGGAATTTAATTATAATGACACTTCCCAAATTTACAATGTTACTTCCAAAAAGGAGTGCGATTATCAATTTGAGAAATCTATATAGGGATCTGGAGAGTGACATTATAAATTTAAAGAGTGGCATTATCTTTGTGCATATCGATACTCTAAACTATCAATGAAGAAAGTATGGTAACGTGTATATAAATTGAATTGGGTCTTTAAGTCTGTCCTCTTTGATACCATTTGGCTTTGATTTGAGGGCATGGTTCTGCAACAAAACAAGTATAGGGGGCTACTGTTTAAATGGTATTCTGAGATTCAGTCACTTTGTACATATTGTAAAAAATTAGGTCTGTCTCCAATCCTCCCCCGCTCATATCCCCAATGATTGGGGGACTACATGAGTTCTGTTGTTGTTATTGTTGTTGTTGTTGGAGTGACATTATCAATACTCAAAATTAAAATTAGTTTTTTTTCATACTCCATGTGCAAATGAGAAACATTATTTACTATAGTTTTTATTATGTTATTTTAATTTTTTTCTAAAGCCGATGACGATTAATATTGTAATGCATCTTTTTATTTTTTTAATATATTTTTCGCCACTGCTAGGGTAAAATTCTGGTTCTGTCCTTGCACGGAGTATTACATGATGGTACTCCAAAAACACTGTATAATACTCTCCATTGTGGGTACATTAAAATGAATACCAAATGTACACGGGATTACGTGAGATTCACATTGGATACCATACAAATAATCTGAGCAGTTCATTTTGTATAATAAAATTTAGACTTGTATGAAATTAGTTCAATTGAATATCGGTAAAAGCTTGATTAAATAGTTAGATTTTTTGTTCCTGTGAATTCAAAAACCCAAATTTGAACAAATTGATCATGCATATTTGTTATTGAAACCCTTAAAAAATACTCTCTCCGTCCCAATTTACTTGTCATTTTTTGGAATTCGTGCCACTTTTCAATTAATTATATCTTGTAATTTATAATATTTTAGGTGATTTCAAAAACATTGAATTATAGAACAAATCGAGATCTATCAAACAAAATCCATATTGGATATAAAATTTATTACCACTTTAAAGATATAACTAGTTTTTTAATCCAGTTATAATAGAACTGGGACAAGAAAATTGAGACGGAGGGAGTATTTTACTAAGTAAATTGAACGGTTCAAATCAATTTTGTTATACACCAAATTATGTGAGATTCACCTTGGGTTTCACTTGACCACACCACTTTTTTTTTCTTGTCAATATTGTATACAACGGCGGGGGATGAATGAAAAATTAGTAAGTTAACAATTAAAAGAGGTTCGATGTCTTTTCATAAACTCGAGCTCCAGTTCTCCCGTTGAAAATTAACGTGTACTACCAATTGGGTTCGGAGCCACTTGAGCATAGGCTTTTTTTTTAGGAGTATTTATCTGGGATTTGGATCATCTCTCCATAAATTCTCTCTCAAGATTGTGCGAAGGTCAACCACAACACGCCACTATATAGATGAAAGGGCAAAGTCCACTTTCACCCCATGTGGTTATCGCCATTTGCAGAAACCTCCCTCATGGTTTAAAACTAATCACATAATCTATCTGTGGTTTTGAAAATGTGCAGATAGACCCTCTGTCATCATGGTTTTCATCCATATTAACGGAGATGTATCTCATACGCCTCTAGAATGTAATCTGAGTCGTTTATAATATATTAAATAAAGAATAGAATATCTCTATAAAAAATCATCTCAATCAGGTATCAATAACCCAGTGATCTAATTTTTAGTAAATTCAAATTTGAAATTTTAATTTTATAACAAAATCGATTCGACTATGAGCTTTTCATTTTTTGATTGACTTGAAATATGACGGCATGGGGTCCATCCGCATATTTTCAAAACCACAGGTAGGTTATGTGGTCAGTTTTGAACCATGAGAGGAGTATCCGCACATAATGATAACCACAGGAGGTCAAAGTGGATTTTGCCATAGATGAAAAGCATCGACTCAAGAATGAAAATGCTAGGGTACAGAAAAAATTGGGTATCGAAAATGTACAACGGTATATGAAACTCATTTTTTTGGCTTTTACACGAATAAGCTAAATTGTTCATTAATTTTAAAATAATTTTTCAAGTGGCCCTCTAAAAAATAAGCTCAATTGAATACGTATTAGTGGTTGATCCAATTTTCCAAGTTTCTTTCAAAATTTAGGATGATGAATTCTGAATAAATGTAAATAAGCTCAATTTGATCCGATCCTTTCTTTCTTTCTTTTTATCCTACGATGGGTTTATTTCTTGTATTGGTTGAGTTATTGGGTTTGATTATCTCATGAACTCTCATAATTGATGTAGTGTCTCAGAATTATACTTATACTTCATACATGATATAGATGATCTCTTCTATCTATTGATAAAAAAAAATCTAATGAAAATTTTGAAGATTGATCAACAATTTATGGGTCTGTTTGATTAGCGAGATAATGATAGAAAATGCAAGAAATAGAAAAAAAAAACTTAATTTTTTTTTGTGTTCATTTAGTAAGAATATCCTAGAAAGTGAACTTTTGCGTACAACTCTCTAAAGCTTGAGAGCTTGCCTCACTTTTTGTCACAAAATATGCAGGAAAATTTTATTTTCTCGAGAAAATTAACAATAATTACTCTAACTTCCCTCTTCCCTCCACCTTTTCTCTTTCAATTTGGGCAACTTTCCTCCTTTTCAAACAATAATATTTTATTTTCTTGCAAAACTTTTATCCTAATTAAACAGATGTGAGAAAAAAGTTACATTTTCTTTTTTTTTTCTTTCACTTTACTTCCTATCATTTTCACTTTCAATTATATTTTTCTTGTTAATTAAACAAACCCTACAGGTATTCAATTGAGCTAATTTTTTGCAAAGCCAACCAAAAAATTATTTTAGAATTAAACTGTTTGGATTAGTCATGTCAGCCCTACACATTTGGGCATGTTCGTTTTGGTATTTGGAATTTAAATTTTGAGTGGAGAGAAATAGAGAGAAATGAGAATAATGATTGAAAAAATTTTTATTGAAAACTGTGCGCAGAAAAAGAGAGTCCAAAATCTCAAATCCCCAACCAAACAAGCTCGATGCCCATAGTCAGACTTCTCGAGGAAGGCCACAAATAATTTATGAAGAGAAGATAAAAAGGAAAAAAGTCATTCCTTCATTTATGAAGAAAGGAAAGAGAGAAAACAAATGAAGACATTATGCATTGCACATCGTTTCTTTTTGCTATTACTAATTATTTTCTCTCTCTTATTTAAGAGTATGAACAAGAGAAGATGGGAAAAAAAGAAGAAGATGTGAACAAGATTAATGTATTTAAAAAATTAATTGATTGATTTGGTATTTATAAGACATGCGACGAGAAAAAAATAGTAAAAGTTAAGTTTGCTTTCTACTTTTCTTTCTTTTTCTTCTATTTTATACAACCCAATCCCTCATGAAAAATTGATCACATTCGAACAATTCAGTGGTCAAATCCATTTTGAATCTGATATGAATGTATCTTTTCAATCTCAACGCACAAATTTCATTTTTCTCTAATTTGTTCTACAAACTTCTTTTCTAACACCTCCAACTCTGGCAACCCTAACCCAACCCTTCCCTGATCACATAAACCCCCTTCTTTCACCACCTTTTGACCTTTCTGCCACAATGCCATGCTTCGTTCGCTCCGATATAAGAGATAACGCCCCAAGCGTAGGGCCTAATATGTCAGTTGAAGCATGATAATCCGGAAATCCGGGATCGTACCCAAGGGAATAATTAATACGGCTTTGCTGGATTTATAGATGCAAGTAAGGGCTTTCAGCTTTTAAACAGCCAACTTGGTTTTACGTGCATAGTGGGAATTAAAAGGGGCTAAATTGAAAACCTAATAAACTAAGATAAAAGACAGGTTAGGTCTAGGAATTACTAACACTCACGACTCAAGTTAAAATTACATTTCCTACCCAAATACGCAATTCAGGATACACAATTAAGGTTCCCGAATCGGAAAATAGAATGGTTCGATCACCAAGTTAGCTCTAGAATTTATTTAGCAAATGCCTCGTGCGTCAGAGCTCCAAGCATCATGTGTGGTAGGTAGGCGATGCTCCTACCTATACATGATCAAGGAGATTAACACCTTAGCGATTTGACAAATAAACCCGAACCCCACATCAATGATCGAAACCAAAGGTTTAACTTTATGGTGAAAAACGCAATTCTACTTGAGCCATGAAGTGTTAATCACCCCATGACCTAACCTTGAAAAACTACTCACCTATATCTATTGAGATAGGAGCAAGCAAAAATCTACTTAACATAATGAAATAACAAAACTTGAAATAAACTAGAGATTATGATAGATCGGGAGTAAAGCAACAATTTTAATTAAGGCGACAATATCAAAAACTAACAACTAAAGGCATAAATTAAAATATTCAAAGCTGAAAATGAAGAACACTCAAGAATAATGCAAAGAGATTCAAAATCTATTCTAGATCTAAAAGTTGTATTACTCAATCTATTCTACTTTTTTTGTACAAAATGATGACACAAGCTTTTGTACTCTGGGGATCCACGCGCAGAATATACCGCGAGATACTCTGAAGATTCGCCCCGAAGGCCTTCGGCATCGATGGAGAATGGCTTAGATTGCTACGCTAAAGGCTTCGGCATCGATGTAATGTATTTCTTTCCATTGATGCCGAGCACATTATTGTCTTCCTGGATAAGCCCCTCGGCATCGATGTAACTTATTTTCTCCCATCGATGCCGAGGCCATTATCCCCATCACTTCAGCTTCATAGCTCCCAGCAGCTTCCACAGCACAAAACAGCTTTCACAGCATCTTATTTTCATTCTCTAAACTTAAGTAAAGATTGCATTTTAAAACTTTATTTTACCTTTTCTTTACTTTAATTTATTTAATGAAAATAAGAAAGTACCCCTCATTTGGAAACAATGACATTACCAGAATTTTGAGATTTCAATCCAATCAAAATGTTGACCCCCAGCTTTTAGTGTAAAACAGAAAACAACACACTTTTCTATCGAATAAATGGCTCAAAACATGACCTTAATCTTTGAATAAAACCTTGCAATTTTGAAGTTGCTCTTAGAAAAATTCAAGGATCAATTACCGTCATTTTTTATCTCGAAAATCGATATTTTTTCGAAAAGTGATTTTTCCATACTTAGATAGATTTTCAGAGGCCGACAGGGTCTTCATTGGTTACTCGGGTACTTGGACGCACTCGGGCCATGGATGATGTCAAAATATGCCTTATTCACACGATTTACCTGAAAGCACTAAAAACATACCTTATGAGTAAACGCAATTAAGAAGCAACTAATTAAGCGATGAAATTAACTAAAATTAGATACTAGCGCACCCTGCATTGCATTAACTGGTGCTTATCATGCCACCTCTCATCCCTTTCCACCCTCATCAGAGGCAGGAATTTCGATGTCGAAAACCCCTCGGCACAAACCCCTATGCCTTTGTGCCGAAGGGTTTTTCAGCCATTAGGTTTAAAAGATAAATAAAAAACACACAAAATCTAATAGTTAGAAAACCCTTCGACACAGAGGCACGAAGATTTTCAGAGACAGAGGACATCACAACCCCCATCCACGCTTTACCACCACCTTCATCGATTCCCATGACAGTCACGTCGCCACCCAAGTTCATCGACCTTATCATCCATTCCCTCTCGACCAACTCCCATCCTACGGGGCGGGCTTGCTGTGCAACATGGCCGCATCGGTTAGCGTTGGGCTTGGTGCCTGGAAAAATATAAGAGTACGTATTTTGAGAAAATGGTCTCTGTAGTTTGGTTTTTGTATCACTTTGATCCCTCTAGTTTTAATTGGCTCGATTTTAACCCTGTAGTTTTAATTTTGTGCCAATTAAGTACAATCACTAACTTCCATTTCTTTCTACTAACGGAACCAATTATGCAAATTGCAGTTGACCCCTTGTGATTTGCACTTGGTATAAATTTTACTGTATTCATTTAGAAACTTCAACACAACCCATGGTGATTTTGTATATTAAAGTGCATCGTTACATGCATTAATGACAAGTTATTTATTCTACTTTTGTTAGTTTTGAGTCAAATATTGCTTGAATTATTTATTTGTCTTGACAAGAGGAACATAAAAAGTAAAAAGTCGTATTTGACTTCTCTAAGTCGCTAAGTATGGATATAAACAACATATATTCGGAAAATTGTCGTGTCTCGATCCCACTGTCAAAAATCACTCTTTCATCTTGTTGTCAACTTTCTCTGAAACCATCATATCAAAAGCTCGCAAAACCATGAAGCGGTGCTAACAAAGAATTATAGTTTATATATACATACATATTTATGTCTGTATTGTATTATTTTTTTCGTTAGTGAACTTTTTTTGAATTTTGGACATAATTTTTTACTTTTTTCATTCCGCTTGTTGAGACTATTAATAACCTAAAAAATTGGATTAAGAAAAATTAATCAAAACAAAAAATGAATGTTGATAATTTGAGATTTAATTAGGTTGATAAGATATTCAATTAATATCGTCTTATATATACTCCATCCATCCCATTTTTATTGTCCATTTTTGTTTTTCGTGCCGTTCTTTCAACGCTTATATCTCCCAATCTACCATGTTTTTCATAATTTTGAAAACTTTATATTATAGATCTAATCGAGAACTATCAAACAAGATTCATATTGCATATTTTTGAAGATTCATATTGGAAGATATAAGCGTTGAAAGAACGACACAAAAAACAAAAATGGACAATAAAAATGGGACGGAGGGTGTGTGTGTGTGTGTGTGTGTGTATATATATACAGAAATCTTCAGGTAAGGACCTTAAAATGAGGACCTTATATGCGGACCTCCCATTTCTCGCCTTTTCCGATCGGATTTTGATGATCCGAGCCGCTCAATGTGTTCAGAACGTAATTTTAAGGGTACCTCGTGAGAAATCGGCAAAAAAAAATGACCGGGAAGGACTTGATTTGAGTAGTTGTTATTTGAACCGTTAGATAAAAAATAAACAAAAACTATTTGGATGAAGCTCTTCCCGGTCTTTTTTTTTTTGCTGATTTCTCGCGGGTACCATTAAAATCACATTCTGAACATATTGAGCGGCTCGGATCATCGAAATTCGATCGGAAAAAGGAGGTCCGCATTTTATTAAAATAAGGTAGTCCTTATAAGAAGGGGTATATATATATCACTTATGATCCAATGAGGGATCCCGCACGGCCTTACCGTGCGGGACTCCCCTTTCCCGATCAAATTGTGACGATTCGAGCCGCTCAAAGTGTGCAGAACGTGATTTTAAAGGTACCCGCGAGAAATCAGCAAAAAAAATGATCGGAAAGAGCTTGATCCGAGCAGTTTTTTATTGAACCGTTCAATAAAAAACTGTTCGGATCAAGCCCTTCCCGATCATTTTTTTTGCTGATTTTTCGCGAGTACTCTTAAAATCACGTTCTGATCACTTTGAGCGGCTCGGATCGTCGCAATTCGATCGGAAAAGGGAAATCCCGCACGGTAAGACCGTGCGGGATCCCTTAGGAGATCCGGACTGATATATATATATATATATATATATATATATAGAGAGAGAGAGAGAGAGAGAGAGAGAGAGAGAGAGAGAGAGAGAGAGAGAGAGAGAGAGAGAGAGATCGGGGCGGTTCCATGGACAACCAATTAAACACCAAAAAAAACACTCCAAATCTCAATCTTATAGTTTCCGATCAAATTTCTATGATTTGAACTGTTCAATGTGTGTAGAATGTGATTTTAACGATGCCCGCGAAAAATTAGCAAAAAAAATGACCGAAAAGTGTTTGTTTTGAGCAGTTTTTAATTGAACCGTTCATCAAATTTAAGCTAAAAACTGCTCAGATCAAGCTCTTTTCGATCTTTTTTTTTTGCTGATTTCTTGCGAGTACCCTTAAAATAACGTTCTGGTCACATTGAGCGGCTCAGATCAATAAAATTTAATTGGAAACTATGAGGTATTTTTTTAGGTGTCTAATTAGTTGTTCCCGGAACCGCCCCGTATATATATATAGAGGAATTTTCAAGTGAGGGATCCCTCATTTTAACAAAATGAGAGACTTTTATTTCCCGATCAAATTTTGAAAATTCGAACCGTTCAATGTGTGAAGAACGTAATTTTAAGGGTCCCCGCGAAAAATCAGCAAAAAAAATGACTGGGAAGGGCGTCATTCGAGTAGATTTTTTTTGAACCGTTCAATGAAAACTGCTCGGATGAAGCCTTTCCCGGCCTTTTTTTTTGCTGATTTCTAACGGGCACCCTTAAAATCACTTTCTGATCACTTTGAGTAGCTCGGATCATCGAAATTCAATCGGGAAGGAGAGTCCCGCATTTTAATAAAATGAGAGATCCCTTACCGGAACTTAACTCAATATATATATATATATGCGAAACGGTTCAAGGGACACCCTAAAAAAATACCTAAAAAAACACCCATAATCTCAATCTCATAGTTCCCGATCAAATTTTTTTGATCCGAACAGTTCTATGTGTGCAGAATGTGATTTTAAGGGTGCTCGAGAGAAATTAGCAAAAAAAATGACCGGAAAAGGTTTGATTTGAGCAATTTTTATTTGAACCGTTCAATAAAAAACTGTTCAAAACTGTTCGGATCAAGCCCTTCCCGGTCATTTTTTTTGCTGATTTCTCACAAGTACCCCTAAAATCATGTTCTGATCACATTGAGCGGCTCAGATCATCAAAATTTGATCGAGAATTATGAGGTATTTTTTTAGGTGTTTTTTTGGGTGTCCCCGGAACCGCCCCGATATATATATATATATATACATAATCCATTAAAGGATATGTTCTTATATGTGTGGACGCGGGAGGAAAGACAAAAAAAAATTAGTTAAGAAGGATAATATTGTCTTTTATATTTAGTATTAACGGGGTTTTTTTTTTTTTAAATGAGCATTAACAAATGAAACGTGCACTATTAGTACATAAATCACATTGGGTCATGTGCTAGTTTTTAAAATGACAAGGAGTTAATTCACACAAACTCAAATTACAAGGGTTCAAAGTGTAGTTTCTGCAATTAGTCCATTAGTACGAGCAAACAGAAGTTATCAATTGTACTTGATTGGCACAAAATCATAACTGTAGGGTTAAAATCGAGCCAATTAAAAATAGAAGGACCAAAGTGATATAAAGACAAAACTACAGGAACCATTTGAGTAATTTGCCCTTACTAGTATTATAATTTAAGGAATCAACAAAGTAAATGTTGAAGACCAAATTGGTCTGTATGAGGAATCTCCCCGTCCACTTTTGCCTTGACAAGTCATATCGTTGTAATGAGAGACAGGGCCAGCCCCAGGATAAGGGGGCAAGTCCGTCGGCTTGGACAACCTCCGGGCTGGGATAATTCAAAAAAAAAAAATTCCATGTAAATATAAATACGTATATATTTTTATTCACAAACACAACATGAAGGATTATGTTGGTTTATTGGTTAGTTGGGCATACTTAAGTTTCCTCATATTTTGGTGGTGCGCCCAGGTTCAATTCCTGTACCCAACGCTGAATTTTCATTTTTTCGTCTTTTCCTTTAAAATCTCTCTCTCTCTCTTTCTCTCTTCGTTGACTGCAGTGCACCCATTTTTCACTCTCTTTTTTTAATTATCCAGAAGTGAAAGGACATTTGTTGTTGGTGTCCATTTTTTATTTTGGGAGATACTTCTTCTACATCACCAATTAGGGTGTGTTCCACTCACTAAAATAAATATTTGTTTTTTAAATTAAATGTGATGTATTGTGAGAGAATGAGCTATCTTGTAAAACAAAAAATAAGAACCTTAACGGCATAGCAAACTCCTCCAAAAAAAGAAAAAAACAACTACTTGCATTCACATTCGCATAGTGATGTATGCAAATATGAAAAATATACATCCATATGTATATAATGTATACATAGGACTTAACCATTTTTTAAGTCAGGTTTGTATTTTTTCAAGTTGCTCCATAATATTTCTTTTTTTCAATTAATCATTAAATATAGAACAATGATCAAAATAAAAAATGAAAGATAAAATAAATAGAAACCCATCAATTTTTTTTGAATCGAATCATGCTAAATCATAAACCACTATAACCCAAATTTCATTTTAATTTTAAATTTTTGAAAGAATTCAAACTAAAAGCACATTGTGACCTTGATTTTTTTGCCTTATATTTTTTTATTAATTTTTTATGACTTAATAATAAGCGGGCAACCAAGCTTGAGGTTGGGCTTGAACAACCCAAACATCGGGGTTGACACTGATGATAGAGCTAGTTCAAGTCCAATTATAACAACGTACGTATTTTTTACTCCATAAACTTAATTATGGTGGGCTCCACACTTGTATTTATAAAGTAAAAAATGCGATGTCAGTAACATTGCTCGAGTTTGAAACATGCCCTTTTTCACCTACTATAACTTAAGAGATTGCTCTAATTTGTCTTTTCATAAATTGTATAAATTGTCCCACTAATATTAGTTTTAGCTAACAATAGATTTAAGGCCCTGTTCCGGAAACGGAAATAAGTACTTATTTTTTAATAAGGCAATTTTAAGCTCAAAAATTATGTATTTACGTAAATAATTTTCCTATCAATATGGATCTTGTTTGATAGATCTTATTGAGATTTTTTATACGGTGAAAAAAAAATTGAAAAATAATTTTTCATTTATATTATTTTTGAGTTTGAAAATGTGAAATAAGTACTTATTTTTTAAGAAGGTGTTCTAGAACGGAGCAAGTAGTTCTTAACTGTAGCATTCTTCTAAAAACGGCCTTGCATTTTTTTGGCTAATGCAGAGTGTCTCGAGCCAGCTTGCGCCTCTTGAACTAATTCCTAAGGCCCATCTCACAATCATTTCACATGCGTGCGCGTGGAGTGAGATAGTCCTAAGAGTGTTGGTAACGAGAATCAAATCTACGACCTTAGGAAAAAACAAATTCCTAAATCTTAAAGCCAATATCATGAAGTCACAATCCTTGGGGCTTCCACTAGGCCAAAAGTCTTGCCCTTATGCTTTCACTGCACCGCTTTCTCAATAATCCTAAGAGCATGTGTAGAATTGTGGCTCATAAATGAGAGGTACCGAGAAGTTCTACAATCAGGGCCAATTGCGAGCCTAATAGAGTGGAGGGAAGAGCAACGAAGCGGAATGGAACAGAGAGAAATATGTTGTGTCGAAATAGAGGAGGTATAAATAAGCTCTATTGTAAAATCCTATGTACTGTGATCATCAATAAAAGACTGCTCTCTCGCTCATGTGAACGTACCCGATTTTGGAGAAACACGTATATTGCTGTATCGATTTCTTTACTATTTTATACTCGTAAATCGTGCGTGTGTGTGTTTCGATTCTAACAGAGCAGCCCTAACCCAAACCCTCTGAAAAACCAGCTCCAATTCTTTATCCACACTCATACCAATTTGAATTTTACTCATTTTTTTAATCAAATTAATTAAGGGAGACTTAAAAACCAATACCAAATTTTAAACAGCTACATACTTTGTGGTGGTGCTTGTTGCCGGAAGGAGTTTATCGTCATTGGCAACTCCGGCAAGGGGAGCGAATCCAGATAGAGAGAGAGAGAGCATTAGTAGGAGGTTGAAAGAGGGGGAGATGGAGATCAGAGAGCCCTAAGTTTTTGTAATTCCGGCGGCGGTGAGCAGAGGAGGACGACAGTGTACTGCAATTAGGGTTTGAAATATGAGTTAGGGCTAGATATGCTAATACTAACTAGAAACTTCTTTACTCAAATTTTCATCCAAATCTGAGTAAAAGCTGGAGATGCTCCAACCTTCTCCAAATTCGCATGCTGCTCTAGCTCGGTTGCATACCCATCCAATTAATATCAATCGCGGTTAGCCAGTCACGTAACCAGATACTATGATTTATGATGTCCATACTATGATTTATGATGTCCTCTTCTTTTTTTCTCCGAAATAAAGACAGGGACACCAAATCCTTACTCCAAATCAACTACTCCTTAATGTTTAAATTTTTTTTGTGCCAATCGATAACAGATGATATTATAACTCTAACTAAAAATTACATCAAGATGAAAACTCGTTCTTAGACAAAGGACCAAGTAACCAACACAGCGGGGATTAATCTCACAGACTATACCCGGCCTAAACCAACTAAACATTTTCTTGCAGAAATAAGAAATAATTCAAAACAACCCAACTGGGAGAAACCCAGTCAGGAGAAAACTCACGGTAGGAAACCGGAGAGAAAACCTCCATAAATGGGAGAAGAAGAACCAAAGGATCGCAAACCAACAAAAAAATGAAAAGAAAAAAAAAACCTTGTCATCATCATCCACCAACATAGATCTCCAACTCCGGCGACCCAATCATGCACAAAAGCTCCGCACCCACAGCCACACATCTGAACCGCACCACCAGAGACGAGAGTCACCGATAAACGGTGAATATGATGGAGGAGGTCCGACGGTAGAGGAACTAGGGAGGCTAAGGTGTCGGGAGGCATGAGGGGAGGATGAGGGTGGAGAGTGATGAAAGGAGGGGATAAGAGATTCCGATCGGAGGCCGACAGAGAGAAAAACTCTATAGGGGAGATTACCTCCCCTCCCGCCACCTATTTTAGGGTGCAAACCCTAGGGGAGGGTCGAGGATGGAGAAACAAAGAAGTGCGACGGTTAGGATTAGAGAGAGGGAGAGAGAGAAAGATCTGGTGTAACTTTTCCTTAAAGTTTAATTTGGGGGTGTTCCATTTTGATCACCCACTCCAAGAAGGGTAAACAATGTTATCAAACCTTGTTTGTCGGAAATGGTGCGGGGTCCATTACCATTAAGAATCATGATTACTCCACATTTTATTAGGGTAGAGATAAGATCACTTTTGTGTAGGAACCTCCTAATTTCGTTCACCACCTAACAAGGTGAATAATACTCTTATTTATCTTATTATTATTATGTACTTTCTGATATAGTTGAAATCATTCTGGTAGGTCCAAACTTTTGTTTATCAATGAGAGGGGAGCGTATTGAACATGATTATATTCAAGTTGTGGTTGTACTACTTAATTATATTATCGGAGAGATTATTACGTGCCTTGGGTATTTACCCGAACCCCGACCCAATATCTCTATGAGATCTGTAAGAGCAAGTTCACTCAAAAGTGTCAAATGATTTTACTATTTTTAAGCTTGCTGCAGTGCTAAATAGTCAAAATTATTGTTGCATCGATTCGGTGCCATGCATTTCTGTACAATATCAAATCAAGTCCATTGAATCAAACTCATCTCATTCTGAATAATAATAATAATAATAATCAGCCCCTCGGAGACTAAATACTCTCTTGGGCACCATGTAAATGCTTGAAGGGTAACCTTACATATAGGGCTGTAAAAGAACCAAGTTGTTCGTATGCGGCTCGAATTTCAGATTTTCAAGTTCTTGGCTTGAATTAGTTCGTTTACTAATTGAGTCGAGTTCGAACCAAATTTTTTGCTTGCTTAGGAAATGAATTGAGCCCGAGTTAATCGTAGCTCAACTTGCCAAGATAAGCTCAACCCATTTATGAATGCTCTTTGGATACTCAAATTAAGAGCTAGAGTTCGAATGTTTGGACTCAAGTTTTTGCATAATTTTAAACAAGTTAAGCTTGAATTTTAAACAAGTTAAGCTTGAACACTCTAAAGCTCGATTCACCTCACCTCGATTCGTTGGCATCTCTCCTTGCCGCATGACGACGGAAAAATATCCAATGGCGTTCATTTCCCTCTGAAACCAGGATGCCACGCGTATTAATAAACCGTAAAACCCTCGGCTGCCGTCCAATAAGATTCGTGACAACGTCCTCCGCCGCTGCTCATGAACTCCACCCACTCGACGCGTGGACTGAGCGCCACAAACAAACAAAACCCTGATAAAAGCAGCATCCTGCGAGGGTGTTGTGGTCAATAAACTGAGTTCTATACTCACTAAAAGAGAGTGAAGGATCAGAATTGAGGCTAATGTAAGCCATTTTGGAACTCAACTTGATTTTTTTAATAACTCACCTGTCCGGTTTAGCATATGCACATTTTAATTAATTCGGAGGTGCAATCCCATCACCCACCTACTGAAAGCCTAATGAAAGTTGAACCAAAACTGTGTGTGGACCAACTCCGAAGGAGTTAATAGTCCAAAGAAATTGATATCACCTGAGAGGTTTTCAACATAAGACTTTATAATGGAACAAATAGGTCATGAGCAGGGGCGGACACGGGCTGCTAGGGGTGTTCGAACCCTTGCACAACTCCAAACATTTTCATTAATTATACTTTTTCTGTTCCTTTTTAAATGTCTACTACGATTCTACGTGACATTTTCAATTGTCTACATCTCTCTAAATATATATTGTTAAATATGCAATATGAATTTTGTTTGATAGATCTTAATTATTTCTATAAAATAATGATTTTAAAAACATAAAGTACATAATATACGTGGAAAGATATAAGCCATTAAAAATGACATGTAGAACCGTAATGAAAACTTAAAAAAGGATAGAGGGTGTACTAGTTTTTGAGGTTAATGTGAAAAAGTTCTCTAGGATTGCCCCTGCAAGTCTCTCGAGGGAATTTTTTTTCATAAAGTTCCTATGTATGTATAAAAATACCGCCTAAAATTTCAAAAGTTATCAACCATTCTTTAGATCATGGGTATAATATTGAATGGCAGTTATGTGTATACACATGATTTGAGTTATGCATATACACATGATTTGTGTCATTCTCAGAACTAGATAGTACTAGCAAATATATTTGGATTATATTTTTTTCGTTACTAATGTAAAAACAATATATGATTTGGAATCCTGATGCGTAAAAATCTTGGGTCTGCCGCTATTCATAAGCACCAAATGGCAGCCTTTAATTTTCGGATCTTCAAGATGACCTTACATTGCATAAAGAGCAAAAAATTTCAATCCAATGTGATAACAATTGGCATGTTATTCAAAAAGGAAAAATATCCTAATGTTACATTGATTGATTTGTTGATTAACACAAAATCAATTACATTTAATATTCTTAACAAGATTTAAAAAGTAAATGGTGCAAATCATTAAAAAAATCTCCCTTGAAACGAAGGACTAGAAAGAGTCATGACCTAAGTCATATAATTCGCGTGTAAAAGAGTTTTTGAATCACATCTCAACCTATTAAAATTCGCAAAAGCCAAAATCAAAGGTGCAAATAGAATACGAAAATTGAGAGTGGAAGCGTTTTGCCTCTTACATCTTCTTTATGTTATGCGACTAAAAAGTCATGACCCGCATAAAACAACAAACCACAAGGCTGACCAAACCAATCCCGATAGCGATAGGTGTACCCACGCATGGCGGCCTAGCCCTCCGCACGCTCTTCTAAACTTGACACCCAAAACTCATCTCTTCATTCGGTGCGCAATGAGAGGGGCCGCGCCCACCGCTGATTGGTGCGCTGCAATCAACCTCCCAATCCCCCTGTTTTGCCTTTCTTCGCATTCAGCTTTTATTCTTCAAAATGATCAAGCTTACGCTTTCAATTTTCGCTTTGTTCTTGCGTTCTAAACTAGAACTCTAACACTCACAAATTTTGGTTGTTTTGAAATTTTTTTAGAAACACTCACATTCGCGCTCGCGCACCCACAGAGCCGCACCTGCTTTATGTGACTTAGGACTTCTGCCCCCAAAACCCCCTTAATTACCCTTTTAACAGCTGATTTCCTGATACATTGAACTGATACTCTACATGTAATGGTAACTGATATGTGTGAGCATGCATGGACCCACTACAGCCCTTGAATCCCACATGTCTCTGTCCCTCCGTCCCCTCAAACACGTACCCCACCGTACTTTCCCAAGTGTCACTTTCTCCTCCCCTCCTTCCTCTCTCTTTGCCTTCCTCCCATTGGTCACTCCCCACCCTCCTCTCCCAATAAACCCCCCCTCCCTTCACCATCCCCCATTCCTCTCTCCCTCCTCACTCTCTCTCCTCTCTGCTCTCTCTCTGTCACTTGAACCTCTTGGAGTTTGAGAGACCAGACCACCGAGATTAGTCAAGATGATGATCCACCAGGCTATGAATAATCAGAACTCCATCAACACTGCGAAAACAGCCGAGATAATGTCTCGGTACAGGCCCATTGCACCCAAGCCGGATCTAGTGCCGACCAACCCAGCGTCCGACGGAGGCTCACCGGAGTCCCAAAAGATCCGGCAGTCTCCTTACCTGAGGAACGTCTGGGCTCATTTACAGGCCAGGCCCACCCGAACCAGGAAGAGAGGGAGGACTTCCCTCGGCCCATCACCGGTCAAGCGATCCAGGACGGCCCATCTCTTTGGGCGTCCCCCTCCTTGCCATTTAACAGCCGCTGAAAACCTGTCCATCCACGATTTTGCTCATGGGCCGGAAGCCCAGAGCCCGTCAACCCTTGTCACTCTCCCTCTCCTCCAGTGTCCAATCATGGCCCAGGCCCATGAAACTGAATCAGGAAAAAACGGTGTAATTGATTTGAACAGACTAGCTGAGGTTACTGAGGAAAGGGATTTCCTCAAACTGCAATCACCCATCAGCCCAGTAGTCATCGCGCCCCAGCCGGTTCGACCAGTGGGGTCGAGCATCAGTGTCGGGTCCATAAGTGAAGAGTCGCTGGGTTCGAATCCGAACCCAACGGCTCAGGTCCCGAAGAAGCGAGAGGAGGTCGAATCGGAGGTGGAGTCGGAGGAGCTCCCGGCGGTGGTTTCAGACTCGAACAACAAAGTCCGGCTCGCCAATTCGGCGTACAAGGAGATGGTGGGGCAGCCGGAGTGTCCGTGGCTCGACTCGATGGTGGCGTTTAGCTCGGGCAAGAGGATTTGTGGAGAGGTAATGCTTCGGTTTCTGGATACCGAAAGCATGCCTGTGAAGTCTAATGGGTTTTCTTGTTGGGTGAAAATAGAGTGGGGGAGCAGTGGGAAAGATAGCGGTTCGGTTCATGCTTTCTGTGAAGTGATGAGGTTGTCTTGTGAGTCGAAAGATTACCTTTTTGAGTGGAGGTTTCATATAAGAGAGGCTACTTCGGAATCAGCTGGTTCAAAGGCTACTTGAAGTTTCATTCGCTGTTTTTGTCTTGGGTAAAACAACAGAGGTAACAGGACCAGCCGGCGTAGCCAGTTTCCTCTCGGCGTGACAATAGGACCTCCAGACCCGCCTTCGGAATCGGGGCTTGGGGTTGCTGTTGTATATATATGGCTGTTATATATATATGAAACTATACTAAATATATGAATGCATCTTGTCTTGTTTTAAAGTCCTCAAACTGCTTGTGGTTTCTCTAACTAAAATTGTGTCTTCCTCTCTCGTTTCTCACAGACACCCTCTGGGATTTATGATATCGATCTATATAGGGTAGGAGGTGTTATTTTTGCTAGGATAGTTACATGAAGAAAGAGTTGTTTTAAGGTTCTTGATCTACATGCAGATAGACAATTGGCGTAGAGGAAGGTATGTTTCTTACAGATTTAATTAGGTACTGAAAACCACTTTGGCAGAAATTTTATTCAGGGTTTTGGCGGGCCCTTCCACTTGAAGTTATCTGCGTACGATTTAACCTGCACGCAAGACGAAAAGAGGAAGGTGCTGAAAGAATTGACATATATATATATATATATATATATATATATATATATATATATATATATATATATACATATACACTAATTACTACATTAAAACTTTCTAAAGTATAATATCTATTGCTTTATATTTCCCTTTCCCTCATTGTATTTGCAGAAAATCCACACACACCACTCAACATCCATCGCTTTTTCCACCGTTCTCGATCTCACCGGCTAGAAGTGTTTCAGACGGTTTAAATTTTAAAAAACTCTTGAAATTTTAAAAAAACTCTTGATTGTCAAGACAGGACGGTGAGATGTTGTTCAATGATACGGTGAATGTTGAGCGGTAGAGTAGCCTTGCCGTTATATTTGCTCACGAACTCTCTTAGTGCAGCTGGGTTTGACTAAATTAACAAGGAGGTAGCTAGGTTTGACTAAATTAACTTTCTAAAATGTGGACGATTCTCTTTTTTTTTTTTTTTTTTGGTTAAAACTTTTGTTCAAGAGAGTTGACTTTTTTGTCTTTAAATAATCTTTCGAAAGATTTTGTTATAGGTTTCTAGATTTTCCTTGCGAGTTAGACTCGGAAGAAAAATAAAAATTCACTCAAAATTAATACAATTAATACAATTCAGAAAATATAAAAATTAAGTTTAAAAGGATTGTCTAGCAGCAACAAATCCGATGACATGCAAGCACAACCAGGGATCCAGACTAATGAAAAAAGGAAATACTAGTGTTGCAACTTGCAACATAAGAATATACGGTACCGTATTGAAATACATACAAAACTAAAATTTTAGTAGTAGTATGTTTTTCTACAATCAAGTTTGCATGCACCTCGAGTCTCGACATATATGACGTATATTTCGGAGTTCCGTGATTATTATTTTCAGTTCGAAAGCTAATAATCGGACTAATTTTCAGTGGGGTGGTTGACAACATGGATTTCTTAAATGTTTAAGGATTTCTTAAGTATTCATGGTTGATAAGAGAATAACCAAATCTAGTTTCGAAATAAGGTGGAAAAGTTTTGGTTACCTTCAATATTGGTGTATGGCGCTTCTTGACCTGCACAAGAACACGTAATATTTGTATCAACAATAGATCAATGCGAACATATCTTCCCAAACTGACAGAGATCAAATTTTATACTCATGCGGCGGGCATAAATCCAGGGATTTACTCGCATCCGATCTCCAATTCATACATCATATAAACATTCCGCATAGATGATGATCAGAAAAGAATTAGATTGTTGTGTACTACTGCGCGCATGCAAGAACATACCACATACTCCCACCCATACTTTTCGGCAAATGCCTTTGCAGCTTCTTCACTGTCGAAACTGAGTCCTGCATCGCCAACATTCGCATATGGATCTCCGGTAGATGTCCAACCCATCAACGGATTTTCCCATCTGAAACAATATGACTACATCTTTACGATTTTTAAGCGGTATTGATTAACATAGCAGTTTAAGTGGACATCTCTGCGTCAATGTTGCTCAAGATATATATACGGAGAGTTGATCCTTACGAGGTACAAGGACACTTTTCTAAATTAACTTCCAAATATGCAGAGAAGCTGAAGCAAATGGATTATGTATAAACAGTATAATAATCCCATACCAACATAATCAAATCAAATCAACCACTGTTTTAGACTTTTGCTTAGACCTTCAAGGCAGAGACAGAATTGAACAAGTCACTTAATTAACGTCAACGATCGATCCTGGATGAAAAGTGGATAAAGTATTACTACTATGAAATGCCAGTCAAAACACAAGCATTGGAACACTCTCTCGAGATGACTTAAAATGACGATTTCATTTTGGGGGCTTCTCCTTTTGTCTTTTTGAACTAGTATCATCCCCATCTCCACATATCCGGAAATATGACGGAAGTTCTTGGCATATTCTTATCTCCCTCCCCCACCATTTTCTTGCCTCTCTCTAGGTGAAAATTTCCATAGCGCACCCTTTTCCATATGCAAAAACCTACTCTGAAGATTAAAGGATTTGGCAAATATAGCTGTCAATTTTTTTGTTAGTGCTTTCACAAACTTGAACAACTTTCCCCATAGGATTACTATACGCGTATGATGATGTATCACCGAGCTATTCCAAATGATAACAGAGAGGACCGCTCAACCTGACTGTCGTTTATTGACAAACAATTTACGAAACAAGTCCATTGAAACTGATGAGTAGAACAATTTGATACCGGCGACCAAAATACAACTTTTAAGATTAGCATTTGAAGTTGCATTTTTTTTTTTTGGGGGGGGGGGGGTTAAATTTGAAGGTACAATTAAGACACAAGACACAATAAATCAATTAGATGCATTTTCAACATGTGATAAGATGAAAGGCATGAAACTGAGCATACTTCTGTGTAGACAAAAAGTCGATTTTCCACCTCCCGACTTTTCCAGAGCCTTGCTGTGTTGCAGTACGAGCGGGTGAGTATATCACAACCTGACCAAAGATGGAAATTAGTTAAAGAAAATACTCTCAAGGAAGAAACCAAAGATGGTCGAATTCCATGTTAAGTTTGGTGCCTATACACACCTCTAGGTGCACAACCCCAAACATATTTTCAATCAACTGTTATAAACTTATATATACTCTACCTTTACCAACAGTGACAACAATTCCAGAAAGGCAGAATTAGGTAATGCCCACTAGTAATCTGCACTTAACCAACACGACAATCTCAAGTTCTCAACAATCTATCTATATAATAATGGAGCTCATTATTTGAATCTTATAAACATTTATAGTTATAAATCTGGACCCTTCATTTCTAAATCCTACGGTTAGCCAGTGTTTAGAGTTTCTATAAATCTAGACCATCTATGTTTTGTTACCAACGGCTAGGATTAATTTCCCAAATACTTACTTATCTCAAAGGAATGATTTTGCACTGATTTTTATTTGTTATGGAAGTAGAACTTTTATTGATACTATATATATGGCAGTCAATACAATCCATATTGATTTTATTTGTTATGGAAGTAAAACTCATATATGGTCGAACTTTAATTTAATTGAGAGTTCGAGCCATGCCTTCAGGCACGAACATGTATTAGTGCTTCAACAACAAAGAGCAGAGATGAGGCACAACCCTAGCCTAAATTGGTTCCATTAGCATTGGAAAGCACCAGAGCGTTAAATCAACAACAAAGAGCAGAGATGAGGCACAACCCTAGCCTAAAATTGGTTCCATTAACATTGGAAAGCACCAGAGAGTTAAAATAAATCTCAACAATGCTTCAACAACCAAGCACAATGATGAGGCAGATCCCTGGCATAAAACTAGCTGCCTAACCAAACAGCATCATACAGTTTAACACTTTTTCTAGCAGTAAGCTTAAGAAGACAAACCAACCAGCAGTATTATAATAAGGCAACAATAACAATTTTCCAACACCAGTAATAACAGTAATCATACAACCCCAATGCAGTATTCCAACTTAATTCACCTGTCCACCCTTCAAAAATAACATCCGTGCATATAGAGTGATATCAGTCAATTCTTACTTTCCAAAAAACTCACAGGTAGGCTTATCGAGCTGTTTGCTTTCCAAAAAAAAGTCGGAGTAAATTCTATTGGAGTATATTTAGAAAGACTATACGAGGTTCAATGATTGGAAATCGTATCTTTTAAGCTATTCCATATCTTGTGTTTTCGCTTGTAGTAAAGGCCAGAGGGTAAGTTAGAAACTAGAGGCGAATTGTTGAGATGGGTTTGGCGCAGAAGACGAGTTATTACCACACAAAGTGTATGTATAGGTATGAACAAGAATTGCATTCAACGCCCTTGTATGAATAGTTGGGATGTAATTTTAAGGGCTAAGGATGCATTTTGGGGGGAAACCATTGCAACATCTTCATTTGGCTGACCCAAATATGAGAATTGGAAGACTCAAAAAGTTTCCCCTTCAAACAGCAAGGGTGCTGGTCAACAACAATAATAACAGAATCCATCTAGTCGCCAATCACTGGGGGTATGGGTGGGGAGAATTATAGACAGACCTAAATAATAGTAATTACATTTAATAAATAAAGAGGAACCTAAAAATCTCCCATCCGCTCAGCTTAGCTACCCAACGTTGTGAGCATGCATTAACAGATAGTTCACCAGACGTTTGTCCTTCTCAATTGTCTTGTAGCGTAACAATTAAGTACCTCATAAAAAGTCTTACAAAATTTATATTCTTGGCAAGAACTTCGCTTATTCTCTTTAAAACAAGTTTCAAATGTCAATCTCAAGCTATTGCAAATTTGCATATCTCACTCGGCCAATGCATATGCAAAAACAAGGAAATAACTCAATTGCAAATCCACAAAATTTTGTAGCCATTACTTCAAAGAGAAATGGAACAATTTTCCAATCAAACAAGCCCATGGTCATTCACAAGTTATACATGCCAGAGATTCCTTTCAATGGTGTCTTCTGTCATCCCAGGTTGGTGTATGTTTGTACTTTTTTTAAGAAAGAATTAATTGCACTAATTTATGAATGGGAATTCAAAAGTGTGTGCAGGCACGTACACAAATACAGTCCTTTGTAGGTGATTAGCCGCAATTCATCAATACTTCATCTGGATGCATATATAAACAAACATCAATAATGAATTAAATGATGCCAAAGAGGCCTTTGGTCCAACGGCATCAGAGTGCACTTAAGTGCAAGGAGAAAGGAGTTCAACTCCTCCTCCAATGTCTTAATCTAACTATTCTAACAAACGAAATTCGCCGATCAAAAAACAAATAATGAATTAAATGATGCATGTCTTTTTCTCTAAGCATCTCTGTAAGTTTGAAGTATACAAAGCCTATAAAAAAAAAAAAAAAAAGTTTGAAGTACACAAAACAAGCCAAATACTATTCAGTCTAACCCATCAATAGAAACACAAAGGAAACACTCAAAGTCCTCGAGGAAAGGTAATGGCATAAGCATGTTGATCAATGAGAGATCTTCCTAACCAGCATTCTTTTTTTCTTTTCTTTTTTAATATCCTTTCCTAAGAAGTAATTCACTTAAGCAACAGTGATCCAAACAAAAACTGTTAGTAATACTTTAAATTCAGGATAAAGGTTTTACCGTACCCTTCTGCGAAGGTGTTCTTCGGGAATGCCAGAGATAATCCCGACCTCGCCGGGCTTGATTTCTACCAACGCGTCCGACGAAGAAGACGAGAACAACCTCGTCGACGATCGATGACCTAGATTTGTTAATCTCAATCCTCGTCGCATGAAGCTCGCCATCTTCTTCTTCCAACAACTGACGGAGATGATTGACGAGAAGAAGCCAGAGCAACGGTCTTTTTTTCTGCGGGAAATCACCAGAAGATTCGAGCAGTTTTGTTCTTTATTGGACTCCTTTGGGTTGGGGTTTAAGTTTGAATTTGAATTTTGGGACCGTCATGGGCCGCTCTTACATCGGCCCAACTGTGTTTCTGCGTAAAGCCTATTGAAGGAATCCCTGGGTCCGGATAAGGCTGATGAATGAATCAAACCGCTCTCGAGTTCAAACTTGTGTTGGCTCACTGAAACCACAGGAGATCCTTTCTACCAAGAAACCTCTGTACCGAGCAAGGTTCTGAATACCGTACTGGTTTGAGTATCGATTTTTCTATTGGTATGGTACGTATCGGTATCGGTGAGATACCGGGTACGGTTTCGGATATATCGCTATTAGTGTTATTTTTCCACATAAAAAATTTATAGTTTAATATACACATTTATTATAAAAATAAAAAAAAAGTAGTCCGATATTGACCGGTAATATTGTTCGGTACTTGAAAAAAAAAAATTTAAAAGTAGTCCGGTACCGTCTGGTATTAGCCAATACTGACCAGTATATCCAGTACCGGCCGGTATTTGAGCCGAAACAAAATTAGAGGGGTACAATACCAGATTTGGACAATAACAATACGTACGATACGGGATTCATAACCTTGGTACTGAGGAATCTAGAACCGTTTGATTGTGTGAGAGTTTTTTTTTTTTTTGTTTATTAAATTTTGTATGTTATCTAACGGTTCGATATTCCCCGGTACATAGCATCGGTGTCCTAAAAAACAAGGAATCTAGAACAGTTTGACCGTGTGAGATTTTTTTTGTTTCTTAAATTTTGTATGCGATCTAACGGTCCAATATTCCTCGGTACAGAGGTACAGAGAATTCTCGGTACAGAGGATAAGTGTCCTACACAAACAAATTAAGTTTGAACATCTTTTCGAAACTCGTTAAGATTTTGAACCAAGCTCGAACAAATTACTGTTTAGCACGTTCGATTTATAATGTTTGAAAAATTTAAGCTACTCAAGATAAGTTCTTGATCAACTCGATTAAAGCTCATTTGGAATCGATTTGTATCATAAACAAATCAAGATCGAACATATTTTTAAAACTTGTTAATTTATCAAACTAATTAAGCTTTAACAATCAAAGGTACGGCTGTTCGTTTATCATCCCTTGGTCGAGGATACCACGTAAGATACCATACATGCACACCCAGAAATAGATGTGCAGTGGACCTGAACACAATTAATGTATTTATATTTTATTTTAGTACTGGTAATTTTATTTTAGTACTAGCTAGGCTTAATTTGAAGATCTAGCCAGTATATTTTGAACACCTAAGAAGTCCATATACATAACTAAAAAATTTAAAAATGAGAGAGGAAAAAGTAATCTAATACATTGCTCAATTATAATTCTGTTTTCTTTCTCAACGAAAATTATAACATAGTATATATGTTTCAATATTTTGTTGTTGCACTATTCAAAAACTAAAATAAAAAATCACTATAGACCAAAATAGCTAGCTCCCGCTCTTTTTTGCCGTTAGTGAACTCTGTAAAACTGTTTGTCAAAATTTTGTACCTTTTAGATTTCTCTCGTGGAACGAATTAATATTACAAAAATTTGACATGAACCTATAAAAAATCACACCGAGACGGAAATTTTTATAAAACATAACATAAAATTAGCCAAACCTAGACTTAACAATGGCACGTTGATACACAACAGGGCATTTGGTCTAGTGGTATGATTCTCGCTTTGGGTGCGAGAGGTCCCGAGTTCGATTCTCGGAATGCCCCAAGGCCTAAATCTTTCTTCAAAGTTAGTTGGACTCGATGTTTTTCTTTTTCTTTTTTTTGATCTTGAGTTGGACTTGCTGTTGTATTTTTTATTTTCGAAAATATAACGTGGTAAGATTTGTATCATGACACCTTCAAGCATCGACTCCGAGTTCATCTGGGAAAGAAACAAAAGAAGAAATTGTTTGAGGGTGAAACCTCCCTCCAAGCACACGGCTGCAAGTTCGAATCCCATTCGTGGGTAGTAGTCCTTGTAAACTAGATGCTATGTATTGGTCACAATCTGTCCGGCTTGCACTTTGGTGGGGCTATGGTGAGGACTACTCTCCCATGGGTAGGGTTTACTCTGAAAGAACATCTCAGTGAGCTTGGCTCCATTAATGGTCGGTGAGCTTAGCTACTACCCGCGACCGGGTAGTAGTTCTTGTAAACTAGATGTTGTGTATTAGTCACAATCTGTCCAACTTGGCAACTTGTACTTTGGTGGGGCTGTGGTGAAGATTACTCTCTCATGGATAGGGTTTACTCCAAAAGGACGTCCCAGTGAGCTTGGCTCCTTTATGGTTGGTGAGCTTAGCTCCTTCAATGGGTGGTATAGGCTCACTTGTTGAACATGCTATGTCGGATGTGAGCTCCTCTTCCTTGAGAGGAGTTGCAATTTTGGTCTCTCCGCAGACTCCGCCTTTTAAAAAAAATTATGGTTTCTCCCTCCCACCTTTTTTACTTACTTTTAAAAAAAAAAAATGTTGAAAGGAGATCTATAAAGCCCTTTCCATGAAGTTGTACAAGATGTTGTACTTATTTTTATTTTTGCCTTTGGTACAGTGCCACCTTCAGACTATATTAGTAATGCCTCTAATCTCAAAGATGATGAAGCTCAGTCCATATGAGTTCATCTGGGGAAGAAACAAAAGAAGAAAATTGTTGGAAGGATCAAGAACCTCAATTAAATTGTACTAGTATAACAGTTAATTAGAGAAAAGGGAAATGCTACGATGTCCACCCGCCGTTTGGGGACACCGTAACTTTTGGCATAACCGACCATTAAAAACATAACAAAAATCAGTAATGTGCATAACTAAAACCTTACAGAGGTATAACCCTACGGATGACACCGTAGCATCATCCGAGAAAAAAAGAACCTGAAACACAAAAAGAAAATGCAGGGATAACTAAAATGGAGTACTTATTGCCAGTTTGTTGGTTTTTGGATCAGAGGATATCTTTTACTTAGACTAGCTTTCTTTGTTGTTCACATCTTCTAGATTTGTGTTATGCCTTTTGGGTGATCTTCTGCGTGATTAGGAACGATGATGTGAGCTATTTTTTTCCCTTTCGAAATGTAGTTCTAACTAATAAGCCGATATTCAGTGGTAAACGCAAAATTCTTAATGCAGGAGGCCATATCACATGGAATAAATGTATGTTGAAAAGTAACAAAAAAATGTTTACCGTGAAGTAGATTTACAGCTTGCAAATGACAAAAAAGACCAAAGTGGATTACATAAGTATATTTTTTTTGAAAAAACTGAGTGGTATAAATTATCCCATGACAAAAGAGCTACAAGAATTTTCACTTGGGCTTGCGACGGGGGTTTGGCATTCTTCATAATTTTTACAAATATAAAACAAAAACAATAGTAGAACTAATGCGATAATTGAGTGGTGTGCAAGGGTCGGGCCCCCTCTTTCACCCCTTAAGACCGCCCCTGCCAATATCAAAGACCAAAATTGTAGCTCACGGGCCTTTTGGCCCAGAGGAGGCATGAACAGGGTTTAAGTACTCATGGGAGAAGTCTCATGTTAGTGTACGTAGAGAGTTGCATTCAATTTGCTGTTGTAATCTAATTTGTTAGTCAACTGCTAACGCTGTCTCTATAAAGAGAGAGAGAGAGAGAGATAGATTGCTGTTGTAATCTAATTTATTAGTTAACTGCTAACGCTATCTCTATAGAGAGAGAGAGAGACTACAAGCCGTAAATTACGAGCATTTATTTCTTATGCGGCAAGTGTATTGAATGCTGTAATAGTTTGGCAACACTTTATGGAGCTATAATATAACGGAAATGATACACCCACCGCGGCTCATCCACCACGCTGCCCACCGCAAGCTCGCCGGAACCACTCTGGCCACTAGACGGCCAATTTGAACCGTCCAAAAATTCTATAAAAAAAAAAACCAAGTGGGCCTACGCAAGAATCAATGGCATTCGACGTGTGTAAGTGCTCGATCCGAACTTCCATTTTTTAATGGCTCGGATCATCTGATTTTTGGAAGTTCGGATCGAGCACTTACACACGTTGGATGCTGTTGATTCTCGCGTAAGCCCACTCAGTTTTTTTTTTTTTTGAATTTTTGGTGGGTTCGGATCGGCCGTACGGTGGCCGGAGTGGGCCCGGCGAACGTGCGGTAAGCGGCGCGGTCGATGAGCCACGGTGGGTGTATCATTGTCCATAATATAATTGTCCCCATCAGGGTTTATAGGGCTTCTTGAAATTAGAGGCTCTAGCCTTTTAGGTTGGGCTGCACAAATAGGGCAGTCCCACACTTTCCCGCCAAACGTAAATACTTTTGGACGATAAAATTGAGTACGATAGAGAGAGGGGTGAAAAGGAACGGTAAGCATAAACTTCTTGCAACTATAGAGCATGTTTCTCATTCGCCAGGGCAGACATTTATGGTCCAATTAGAGTATCATCACGAAGTTTACAAGCAATTGTAGATAATTATTACTGATTTTACCTTTTCTGTTTATTTGACTCAACAAACAAGCTAATTTGTAGCTTTTTTGATTTATTGTAGCTGACAACGTTACGAATGGACAAAGAAACTAACTAGCTGTTCAGTTTGAGTATTGAGTGAGATTTTTTAGAGAGAAAATTTATTGGTGACTATGCCCAAGATTTTGAAACTCCAAAACAAACACGGTAAGCTACCACCACTTATATAGTTTAGTTTAACAGTTTGAACTTCTATTCAAACTTGCACCAAACATGATTATAACTTCTAGTAAGTCTTATAAGCAAATAATCTCTATCATAAAATAAACGAAGTTATAAATGATAGCAATCCGAACCAAGGTTCTAAATACCGTACCGGCTAAAGTACTGATTTTCTTACTGGTATGGTACATACAAGTATCGGTGAGATACTGGGTACCGTTTCGGATTTATCGCTATTAGTATTATTTTTTTGCACATAAAAGTAATTATAATATAATATACACATTTATTAGAAAGAAAAATAAAAAAAATAGTCCGGCATTTTCCCAAGCACCGTCCGGTGCCAACCGATATTTGAGACAGAACGAAATTAAAAATATAGAATACCGAATTTAAACAATACCAATACATATCAACCGGCATGGTACAAAATTCATAACCTTAATCGGAGCCCTACTAGTGCTGTGTTTTTAAAAAAAAGGGTAACTAGCTAAAGTACAAAATTGACTTCAAAAGCTGGTGGAAAAGTCGCTGCCAAGCAAATTGTAGTATCCCTAGAATCCTGGAAACCCAGTGAATTATTCAATAATTTAATTCGGTGCAAAAACATTTGAAAATTTGTAAACTCAAGTACCGGTAGTGTTCGGTTACCATTTTAGTTTACTTTCTCATCTTTCTATTTTTCTTCAATCATTATTCATCTCTTCAATCATTATTTTATTTCTCTCTTCATCCATTACCAAAACTAAATACACAACCAAACAAAGCTTTTATTTTTTGATTCGGGACAGATGGAGCATGTGCTTTCCCATTTTTGAGTGGCATTGTTTATATCAGTAGATAAAATTTTGCAAATTTTGTTTGTATATACTTGTGGTCATAAAGATTTCTAAACATCTTTCTTAGAATTTTTGGAGTCGCCACCGGATTATTGCGTACCGTTTTGACGAGTATGTTTTCAATAACTTAATTTTTATTGCGTACCGTTTTGATGAGTATGTTTTCAATAACTTAATTTTCCCTTCCGTCACGTCTTTATATAAATGGAATTATGTATTGGAATAAACAAACTAACTAATCCATAAACGTAGTTAGCAAGTTAATACATGGAATAAGTGTACATCATCCTTCAGCTAATCGTGATTCCAAAAGGATTCTGTATTTTAAGACAAGACGGGGACACAATAGAAGGCTACTATATCAGAAGAGGATCTAAATAAATTTTAAAATGAACTCTTGACCCCCATAAATAAATAAAAGGTGAAACCAATTTAATTACTTAGGTGTGTGTTGGATGAGCTAACGCTTGGTGTAGAGACCAAAATGTACAGATTCAAATACAGATATGTTTACAATCGTCAGATGCACGTGGGTCCTATATATAGAGACCCTCTATGTAGTTGTCTATCTGATGATTTCTGATATATTTGTATTTTAATCTATGCGTTTTAACCTATCCGTAGCATTTTTGGGATTGATAGTAAAATTCATGTGTCCTTTCCTTTTATATATAGGTGGATTTTCAACTACAGGAGGGTTCTATTTAGAGTTCAACTGATCCTGTGCTATTCATCTCATTTGACAGCTCCTTCTCGAACCTACTCCTACTTGAATGACTACAATTGTTTTTGTTTTCTAAAATTCGTTAAGAATATTGATGTGTCAAAAATCATACTGATAACATGATAGCAACACATATATATTTTTCAAGATAGAGGTGTTTACATTTCAATTTATCTATCTATTTTTTCCCAGATAAATGTCTTCCAAAATAGTCATCAATTGGGGCCTGAGACCACGATTCTCGGCACAATCAATATTCTTAATGAGCTGAGCGCAACAGCGCTACAGTCACTGCACCAAAATGCGGTGGCTAGCCACAGCACGCCGTGTGGGGCCCACTCGGGGCTCCGCAAGGATAATCCGAGTCGTTCAATAATTTAAAAAAAAAAACAGAGTGTACATCGCAAAAAATCAGCTCGATCCGACATGTGTAGGTGCTCGGATCAATCTTCTCATCTTTGGAAAATCGGAAAAAATGGAAAGATTGGTTTTTCCGATTTTTCAAAAAATAAAGATTGGATCCGAGCACCTACACATATCGGATCAAGTTGATTCTTCGCGATGCCCACTTGATTTTTTTATAAAAAATTTATTGGACGACTCGAAACTCCGGGCCCTAAACAGCATGCGGTGACCGACCACCGCATTTTGGTGCGGTGACAGTAGACTTTCAGGAACTCTAACACAAGAATAATTATGATTTCGGTCAGTCAAGTGAGCTCGAGAGAAGTCCACAGTTAGACCCACAGCTTGGCCTAGTCTATTTTCGGGACAATCCCAAGAGGTCGGCGTGGTGGTTAAGGCATGAGACTCGAGGGTTGTTCTCTTTTATATATGGTTTTAGGTTCGAAATTTTTCAGGTACTATCAACTCTTTTAGAGCCAATCAATGCGGAGCACTTGCTCCGACTTTAATGGAACTCTTCATCAATGAGATTGTTTCTCGAGAATTAGTCGTGACATGTGTATACTAGTCGGTTAAAATACGCAGACCACTTCTATGGCTGCCAAGTGCCACCATTCAGCCCTGCGGCCGCCTACAACTACTAACTACGCCTATCCCACATTCGCCACGCGGAAGGGTCCATTTCTAGAAGTTTTATTTAGTCCGTATCATTTACTCCTTATCAACCATCAACTATAGAAAATTTGCACCATAAATGACTAAAATCTCATAGGCAATGATGGAGTGAGGACCAATTCAACTGCCCCCATACCAAAACAAATTATAATCTTCCAACTTTTTTAAAAAAAATTCAAGTGTTTGAGTCGATCTATGAGAGCCGAGATTAATCTTAGTCCATGGAGAATCAATCCCGCCGTTCACTTGCAGGTGTCGCAATTAAAATTTGAGCAAAATTTCGTATAAATTGACCTCAAAAAATTGATAGTACTCGAAATCTTAGGAGGGAAGGAAGAAAAAAAACCAGCCTTGATTACTGAACCAAGCCCTTTGGCATTTTGGTTTATCTTCCAACATTCAATTTTTTTGCCTGTCTCCAAAGCTTATGTACTCGTGTCTCATATCCCCTCTTTCTAGCCGTATACTGTGACACTTTTTTAAAATTTATTTCATATCGTGCTGTGGAAAGAGCGACTGAGAAATTGTTAATTTTGTGAATTCTTTAATTTTTTTTGTTATAAATAGTAATTCGGTTTCTGGCCAATAGAAGACTAATCCGAAAGATCTATCCGAATAGGATAAAGCCCGGAGAAAACCCCCTTTATTTCACTATTCTAAGCGTAGAAGGGCAAATTATCCTGGATAGTTACTGGAGCTATCTCATAAGGTGAATCCTACAAAATATATTTCCGAAAAGATTACTTGATTTGTGCAAAATAGCAATGCTACTACAAACACAATTTCGTACACAAATTGCGTTCAAAGTAGTTCGATGCATACGGATCCACATGCATCGAACGGCTCTAGACGTAGTTGTGTTTTAAACTTATGGTTGGAGACTTTTTGTGGTGAAAAACTGTTTGAAAGATTACTCCCTCTAGAGGATCCGGACCCTGTTATTAACCACTTTATTTCACTATTCTATAGGTAGAAGGGCAACATTTTCCGCGCATCATCGTGGATCTTCTCTACATTAACTGTTCTATACAGTTGCTAGAACTATCTCACGATATTAATCCTACAAAATATATATTCCTGAAAAGATATTTGATTTGTGAAAATAGTAGTGCTACAAATACAATTTTGAACACAATTGCGTCCAGAACCATTCGATGCACACGGATTCACATGCATCAAACTGCTCCGAATGCAATTGTGTTGTGAAAAGCTGTTAGAAACAATTCTCCCCTTAGTGTAGCGGGACCCTATTATTAACCCCTTCTCAAAGAAGTCAAATCTAGACAGAAGCTTCCACGAGTTGGTTTTTCCAGCCTATGATTTGACATTTTGACTAATAAATTGATGAAGTGCTCGAAATGGACCCTTAAACATCTACCACTTGTGGTTCCTCATTTCTTTGCAAATCAACCTCAACCATCTACAAAAGTCATTCCCTACTCCAAAACCCATATCCCAAATCCAAAGCCTTTCCATATCAAACTCCATTTCCCCCCGCCCCCCCCCAAAAAAAAAAAAAAAATGGTCAATCCCTTCATTTGTGGCAGTGGAACCTTCCACCATCACTCGGAAGAAGAAGACGATGATCATTTCCCCTGCAGCAGCAGCTCAACAGCAACCTCAGCGCCAAGAAAATCAAGAAAGTTGTGGAAAACCAAAGACAACCACAGTAAGAACCCGTATGCCGGATTCGGCCGCGACAAGTTCTCCGCTCTCCTGGCGGAACTCGACGGCAAGAGGCAGGAAATCTACACCCGGACGGGCTCGGAGGACATCTCCTTCGTCCGTTTCGCGTACTCCAACTCCAACAGCTGCAAGCCAATCGTGGTGAAGGTGAGGAACAGAGATAAGAACGGCGGTGAGCACACTTTGGAGGGACGAGAAAAGAATTCTAAAGAGTCCACTGCCTCCCAAAAGGAAGTTCATCAGCCGAGAATCGATTCGGGTGACCGGAAGAACAAGAAGAAAACGAAGAGCGAGAAGCAGAGGCCTTTTTATTACTTGGTGGCGGTTGTGGTGTTGATTCTGTTGGTTTTGGCTGTGTTTGGACGATCCTTTGCTATAATATTTGTATCTGTGGGGTGGTACTTAGTCCCCGCGATTAAGGGAGGGAAGGAGAGTGCTAGGAGAAGAAGGAAAAAGAGAGAATATGGAACAGGGGAGAGTGAGAAGAAGATTGCCAATGCCTTATCTTTTCCCAAGAGCAACGGTAACGTAGCCGCGAACGAGATTTCGCCCCGCCGGAAAAGCTGGTGAAAAATAGTCCTTTTACTGCTTTCTTGTGAATTAACATAGTTTACTTGTTCATCAATGTGGATAATAAAGCTTGGGATGAGTTATGGTTTAGAAAGCAGCTCATGTATTTTCACAGATAATGATTGCTTTGTTTTATACTACTAATAACTAAGAAGTGACTTGTGGCTCCATGGCACTGGGATGTACTAATTGACAGTTGAGTTACTTCGATCTTTCATGCCCTTTTAGTACCACACGTTATCAGGAAGATGATAGATTGGCATATTGCCCAGTGTCTTTGTTTGTTTTTGGTATGTCTTTCATTGGGTTTGGAAATGGATTAGTGGGTTAGGGTTAGGGGTTAATGTTAGTAGGGAGGCAATGAGGGCGGAGTTCGAACCGCTGCCCTAGTGCATAGAAGTATAAGCCTCCGCTGTCACTGTGTTGGCACTCCACTTGCCTGTTTGTCAATAAGGGATAGGAAATTCCGGGGGAATTTATCAAGTTTTCGCTTGCTGCTTGTCTCGTTGAGCAAAACGAATCGCGATTTAATGACTACAAGTGAATGGGACAAAGGTTGTTTGAGTTGAGCCGATTGATGATGTTTGCAACGATTTGTTCGAAAATGAACAGTTGGATCACCGCCGTTGGTGTAAGGCGAGGCCAACGAAAGTCGAGGGACGGAAGACTACGGAGGATAGAACTAGAAGTATGGAGGCGAGCTGACCCTCACCCAGCTATGAACTAGTTTGGTACTATTGGAACCAGTACATAACTAGTACTTAAAAGGTTTGTTCCCTCAGATAAATCCACCTTGGGGCAATATGCTGGAAGAATACTTGAAGAATCCTCAGATAATTTGGAAGCATGATGCCTTCTATTGACTTTCCTGATTTACAGGGATTGTGTTTGTGCTGGTTATGTGAAATCATTCTGGAGTTCGGGAGCACCGCCACGTGATGCTCCGAACCACTCCACGATCACACATTCTCATAGAGTCCACGAAGAGCCCGTTCCAGAAACACAATAAGAACTTATTTTTTGTGTAATAAGAAGGCTTGTTCTTAAAAATAAGAAGGCGGGTACTTATTTTGGAAGAATTTATATAGGTACCGACCGGCCGGAGAGGGAAATCGTACTGGCGGCCGCGCCGGGCCGTCTCCGGCCACCGGATGGCCAATCCGAGTCGTCCAAAAATTCTATAAAAAAAAACGAGGGGGCTATTGCGGGAATCAACGGCATCCGAGGTGTGTAGGGTGCTTGATCCGAGCACTCATTTTCCGTGTAGAGTGCTTGATCATATATACACGGCAAAGGGGTGCTCGGATCAAGCACCCTACACACCTCGGATGCCATTGATTCTCGCGTAAGCCCCCTCGGTTTTTTGTTTTTAGAATTTTTGGACGGCTCGGAACGGCCGTTCGGTGGCCGGAGCCTGCCCGGCGCGGCCACCGTACGATTTCCCTCCGCCGGCGCCCATTATCATATCAACAGTCTTATTTTTTGTATAAGGCAATTTCAAGCTCAAAAATCATGTGTTTACGCAAATAATTTTTCTATCACTATAGATCTTGTTTGATAGATCTCATTGAGATCTTTAATACAGTGCAAAAAAAAATTGATTTTTTTTTTCATTTACATTATTTTTGAGTTTGAAAATGTGAAAGGAACTTTTTATTTGGATTTTGTGAAATGACCCTTCTTATTTTTGAATGAGAAGTGGCAAAATAAGTACTTATTTTTTAAGAAGGTTTCCGGAACGGAGCTAAGTGTAACCCCACGCAAATATATGGTTCTGAAATGGTCCGGAACATCAAGAAGCGGTGCTCCCGGATTACTGACTACTCGCTCGGGAGAGGGCAAAAGCAAGTCAAAATATACAATTAAGTTGGATTGCAATGTGTTGTTTAGATCTCACAGTCTGATCTCATTGGCTTCATCCCACTGTCTATTTCAACATGTATTCAGTAAAGAGTCGGTAATCTCTAGTACTGCACTTTTTCTGTTCTTCTGTATCTGGTTATGGGTTTCGAATTCGGAATAGGTTTGAAAACATGTAACAATTTTTTTTAACTGCTAAAAACATTTGATAAATAAAATAACTACGCATTGTTCATGAGTCGTTTTACGGTCCCTATTCGCGCTCTATGATTTTGCAGTCATCTCCATTAGAAATGGCAACAAAAACGCAAGAGAAGAGAGCAGAAGGCCTCCGGACCGCAGTTCTATCTCTAAACTTCTCTCACCATCATCATAGACTCGTGTATCCGATTAAATTACAATTAACGACATGCTTAATTGCTTATGAAACAAAGAATCTTCTGTTCAAATTTAAACGTATTACCTAACCCCATTCCGACCAAATTCGCTTACCTCATTGCTAGACTAGGGTTTGGTTTACAAACATTTCTAACTACTTTGCCATGATTGGAAGACTGAGGATCGTTAACCTAACCTCGCGACCAGATTTTCACAAACCTAATTCGGTAATATTGATACCGAAAACATCTATGGCAAAGTATACATGTGTATATGTACGACACTTGACAGTTCTTAGCGCTTAAAGTGCGCAATTAGGGCTACTTTGTTAAGGTTTGGTAATCCATGATGATAACTCGACCTGATATGGATATTAAGATGTTTCTACATGGCTGTTTTTTTTTTGCTAGGATATAAGTAGCAAATTTCTTTTACTATTATTATCAAAGTAGCAAATTTATACGTCACAGAAATTTTAGCCATCATCCTAGCAACATCAGACAAAATTTCAGTGACTGCAGGGAAATGCAATCAGGCCAAATGGATGCAGGGGAAGACAGTACAAGAAACCAGCGAGAGTTTGAAGGTCATGAGACATCGAGGGATCCTTGTGGTCATGAGAATCCATTTGTACCGGGAAAACATATACAGTAGCTTATAGAATGTTGAGAGACAACATCCCTGAATTTGGCTGTTTGATTGGTTCACACATTATCACTTCTATTTAGTTCGAAAACAAAAATTAGCAAAAATCAATGAGTACGGTTGCAGCTACTCAAACCCTAATATTTAATTGGATTTGGATGACAAAACTCAAAATATTCCACCAGTGTAAATAAACTATGGTACAACAAATGGCTCAAATAGTTTACCATATCAAGAATCATATCCACTTCTTGGGGTCGATTCTCTTTGATTGAGTCCATTCCATTACTCGTTCCTGCAGTTGAAAACAAGGATCTTGAGTCATCAGTTGCCTCGAATGGCGCTTCCTTACAATAAATTGCAAAAAAACAATTGTAGCTATTGAGGTCTCGAAAGTATGCCTTAACAGAAGGCGGAAAAAAGAACATCTTCTATAGCAAATGGGTTCATTAAAGAGTTATAACCAGGTCCTCTTCTTTTTCTGTTATTCTGGTCTGGTAATTGGTACCAAATTCAGAATCAGTGTCAAAACATGTAACAACATTCAGATTTGTTTTACTGCTAAAAAACATTTGATACTACCCCATTGCAACAATAGTTTCACATCTATCATGTGTGCTTTATCGGTTAAGACTTGCATAAAGGTTACGAATATGAGGCGTTGGTCCCTACTTTTCCCTGTATCTTTTTGCAGTCTGCCCCCTAGACTTGGCAACGTAAAGGCAAGAGAAGAGAGTAGGAGGTCTCCACCCACGTTTCACATCTCTAAATTTCTTTCACCATCATCATAGACTTAGGAATGCAATTAAATGACGATTAACGACATGCTTATGATTCAAAGAATCTTCTGCACAAATTTACACTTATTACCTACCCCATTCCATTCCAACCTAAATCCCTTACCTCATTGCTGAACTGGAGTTTGGTTTACAAACATTCCTAACTACTTTGCCAAGTTTGAAATGAGTGAGGATCCATTAACCTAATCTTGTGACTAGATTTTCACAAACCTAATCTGGTATTGTTAATAGCAAAAACATATATAGCAAAATATATGTGTACAAATCTATAACACAAGACAGCTACTTGAGCGCAATTTAGGCCCATCATATTGAGGTTTGGTATACCATGTTGATAAACTGAGCCCGGTGTAGAAATTAAGGTGTTTCTAGATTGCATTTTTTGCTAGGAGTGTAGTCAGTGGCGGAGCCAGGATTTTAAACCTTGGGGCCGGCTTAATAGACATATTTTTTGTCGGAACACATACTTATTATATCCTAAAGTTTTTGCTTATCAATACATTATATTTGTACATTGAAATGATTATAGCGTAATGCAGTTAAAGTATACCAATCATTTTGTTTTTTCTTTAGACTACTTCAATTGTCACGTGCTTATTTTTATTAATGAAAGAAACCGAGAAATGAGAATGTAAAAATAACCGGTTTTTAATCAAATCAAACCAAAACTATAAAGATTATAAGTAACTATACACGAATAATTATCAATAAAACATACAAAATAGAAATTTTAAAACTCGAGGGGGCCGGCCCCGGGCCCCAACATAGCTCCACCCGAGTGTAGTAATACACTGATGAGTCCGCTCTCTCAACTGTTTCTTATAGGGTTCATTCTCATGTCTGCCTGCCCTTGACTTTTCTATTTTCCACCACAACCTCTGGTTCAGGACTGTAGTAACAGTCCAGAGGCCCTATGTTCCTTGGTTTCTTGGGCTTAGACTGAATAGCTGTGGAGGTGCTTCCGCGAGTAGAAGAAGGCTTCTTAAAAGGGGGATTGGATTCAACAATATCATCTAAATCATCAATGTCACAGTCTTCATTGTTCATCACATCATCAAAATCTAGTATAGAATTAACTTGATCCTTTGCTTCATTCTTTTTAAGGAAGTACTGCCTCATCTCCTCTTTAACCTCAGGTAGGCATTGGCGACATGCCTCTGCATTCCTATAACCTCCAGCAAGGTGCTGCTTGATTCTTAAGACACCGCCATTTTTCACTTCTTTACAAAGATGACACCTCAACTTGGTAGAATTTTGTGGATGAAACCCTTTCCGCATACTTCCAAGCAGGGTCCCTTTGCTTATTATTTTCAGATGGACATCTACGATGAACAAGTAGAAAAAAAACCGGAAACGAATCATAAATCATTGAACGAAGAAACATAGAAGAAGAAGAAAAAACAGAGAAGAAGAAATCAGAGCAGGACCAGCATGTGAAGAAGAGAAACAGACCGTGAGCTGGACAAAAAACAGAGCAAGAAAAAAACAGAGCAGAGGAGAGGAGAGAAGGAGGAGGACGAGGAGGAGAAGAAACAGAGCAGAGGAATCGGTTTTGGCGTTGGCATTGGCTGCTGTTGTGTATCGATTTGAGCATACCAATCTCTAGGGTTGCCGATTAGTTTGCTTTAAATGGAAGGAAATTATTCAGCCCATTACCCACCTTTTATTCATCATAGATCAACGGTTGAGATCAATTTTGGCTTAATCTAAATAAAGATGTCTGAAAATTTCACAAGGCGCTCGCCTCAGCGCCTAATCTGCGCCTAAGTTCAACTCCATGAAGCCCAAAACTTGCGCCTAGCCTCGCCTAAGCGCCTAGGCACGCAAGGCGAGGACCTTTCAAAACATTTCGTAGTACTTCTGTGTTAAGTCTAGGGCTGCAAATGAGCTGAGAGGCTCGAAACTTAACTCTCGACTCAGAAGGTAAACAAACGAGCTCAAGCTGTATTTTTCAGCTCGTTTTGTTAATGAGCAGAGCCCAAGCTACCAACAGCTTGGCTCGGATGACCTAGTGAGCCGGCAGTATGCATAGGCTGTTTTAAATATTTGGAAACACAAATGTTTGACTATGTTTACTTCCTGACTCATTATCCATCTGCCATCTGGTAAAACTGTGCACCCACGCATTTGATTCACAAAAGACAAGGCTGTGGAAGCTTTTATAACAAAAGCAATGGGTGGTGAGTTTCTTCCCATTCGATGTTGGACAATCACGGTGAAGGCAAAGGTATGGTGTCCCAACAAAGTTTTGCATCAGTCCCACATCGGAAAGTTCACCAGTCGTCCACAAATGAGAACCCTATATAAAGAGAGGACCCAGCCTCTTCACCTCACACCAGAATTTTGCATAAAATCAAGCTCTATCGAAATGAGCTCAAGCCATGATGAAAATCTGCAAGCCGAGCTCAAGCCTAATTTCTTCAGCTTGTTCCAAGCTCGAGCTGACTGTTTCTCCAGCAAGCCAAGCTCGAGCAGTACAAAGCTCGACTCGGCTCGTATACAGCCCCAGTTAAGTCCGTATAACGGCAATGCCCAGAGGGGCCAATGGAATTGTTCTTGAGAGGGTTTTTTTAGTTCGAAATGGAAGGGACAAGACAGCCAGAACCAGAAGGATGAAGGTGAAGACAGTGCAAGAAACACCATGAGAGTTTGAAGGTCATGAGAGATCAAGAGAACCTTGTGGTCACAAGAACTCATTGGTATGAGCAGGGAAACACCTACGGCATCGCAAAGAATGTTGAGTGACCATGTCACTGAATTTGTCTGTTGGATAGGATCACACATTATCACTTCTATTAGGAAGGGAGCTATATTCCTTTGTTTCGTAGAAAAGAAACCACCCTACCTATTTAGCGGCAGGACAGAGGACTTGCCTTATCGGACATTGTCCCCTGATTCTAAGTCTAACAACCCCTGATACTAACCACCCTGAATGAAAAAGTGGGCGAACACAGCTTCAGAGAGAAGAAAATGGACAATCGTAACAAGGTCAAAGCCATATGTACAGTAAGAGCACTTCTCGCTTTGTACATATTGGTATGATATTTTCTAATCCATGTGACATCTCTGGTAACTTGTTGCATGGTTTCTTCGAAAATCTAAGAATAACTTGAAAAACAAATGCAAAAATCAATGAGTAGACTTGCAGCTATTCAAGCTCTAATATTTGATTGGATTTAGATGACCAGCCTCAGAATATTTCACTAGTTAAATAAACTATCGTACAACGAATGGCACAAATGGTTTACCACATCAAGAGTCCTATCCGATCCTTGGGCTCGATTATCTTTGATTGAGTCCGTTCCATTACTCATTCCTGCAGTTGAAAACAAGGATTTGGAGTCATAAGTTGCCTAAATGATGTTTCCATTCCAATAAATTCCATAAACATGGTTTCTTCAGAAGACTTCACACACACACACACACACACACACACACACACACACACACAGGGAGGGAGGGAGGAAACCAGACCTTGAATCTCTTTGTGCGCTCATTGTCAGGGCTGTAGCGAGAAAAGTGCGATTGACGCCTGTAAGCTTCACTTCTATAATTTCCAGCACCCAATGGTGGCATCCGGATACTCTTGTCCTGTGTTTCGTTCCTAGTATTTCGAAAGAAGCCATCCTTGTCCCAAGTGACCTCATAATCAGCTTTCAAACGTGATCCTTGCTGCATTATTGAGATCCCAAAAATAAACAAAACGGAAAATAATCACAAATTTAGTCATTGCAAACCTGCTTTTGAAGGATATATAAGTTAAGTTACCAACTCTTCCAAAAGCTTAAACTGTTAGAAAATGGGCCCAACAATGTATATCAAGCTATCTAACACCCTCCCTCACGTGCAACCCCGTCTTGCAAGTGGAGATGCAAATTTTCATCGACATAACAAAACAAAACACGAAGTGGAGAAGCATAATGCAACCGGGGAACAAATGTAAACAGAGAGACTTGAACCCAAGACCTCTTGCAACCTAAGCTGATACCATGTTAAATTACCAACTCTCCCAAAAGCTTAAGCTGTTAGGAGATGGACCCAACAATGTATATCAAGCTATCTAACAACATACTGGGATGCATTTTCATTCCTGGGTACCCAGGGGTACCCTGCAGGCTGATTCAACTAATTGGTAAGTGATTTAAGAAAATCAAGCATACCAAGAATGGATGCTCATCGAAATAGTTAGTTTAACTAACAGAACAAGATGGAATGCGAGAGAATTACCAGTACCACAGTACGGTGAAGCAAAGACATGATTCATTCAAGAATTTCAATCTAGTGACAAAGAAACGATCCTAAAGTCCGACAACTATACACATCTAAATGTCCTTGTAGTCAAAAGACAAACTGCTCCTAGGCAAAAGGTTAACGAAGTAGCCTAATGATTCTGGTTCACTCATTCCATCCCAAGCATCCATTGATAAAATGAAGTTTTTAAGCGTGGGAGAAAACCTTCAAAGAATCAAACGAGATGTTTCACAGACAGTTGCTTAAGTTGGTCCATATATGAAGTATCATCCACCATACACATCCACATCTCTGTAGAGATGGACAGATGCACCCAAGGAATTCCGATAGTCCAAATTATCTACTGCAGTTTGATAAATAACTACCAGAAAAGAGTTAACCAGACCTTTTGCAAAGAGCGGCCAGAGAGAACTTTCAATGCAGTATGGAAGTCCTTGTATTTCTCAAACTGAACAACAATCTTACACTGGAGACCTGAAACAATGTCCCCACTATCTTCATCCTCATCCTTACCTAAATCATCGTCCTCAGCAACATTAAGATTCCTACACACAGAATGTAACAGAGACACAACAAGAATAATTTGTAATCAGGTTAAGGTGTCAAACCACCCATGGTGACGAGAACAGATGATCACTTTATAACAACGGGGCAGGAAATTAGGTGCAATAAAGAAAATGAATTATAACATTATGGTTTAATGATTACAAAGTGCACTCACAATTTCTGTAAGGAATGAAACATTGGTAAAGTAGGCATACCAATTTTCACAAAGTACGTTAAGAGATACATACTGGACTGGTCATATATTACTAGACACTAATTCGAAAACGACAAACTAAGCTGTAAATGTTAAAACTTTGAATGAAACCCATGGATTTTGAACCGTGTTAATAGGGATGGTTCATAGTTCAAAAATTGAGTACAAGCAGGCACGAAAAGCATCAAATGATATGAACTATTTGAATAGCATGCATAATTGAACAACATGTTGATATTATGAGATTAATCACAAACTTGTAATAGACATTTTTAACACCTCCCGTCATTCTTTCTGTCCTTCCATGCATGTGCACATGAATGCACAAAAAGTCTCTAAATCCATTTTGTAGAGATTCAAAAGAAATTTCATTAAAACAAATTAAGAAAAACTGACCACAAAAGCATCTGAGTTTACTTTCTTATATCTGTATAACCGCAAAGGTGGACTGGAATGGATACGGAACATTATCATCTAAAAAAAACATAAACTTCACTAGGCATCCCTTCTTAAGATAAAATATAAATAACAGTACCACCAATGGATGGTAGTTTTAAAACTATATGCAATCAATAGAGGTGCATTCAAATATCATTTGGACAACTCAAGAGTCTTCAACGTGACTAATAATCCTTAACTATATCAAATAGACCTCACAGACCCTGCTGGAATCTGAAAAGATCTTCCAATTGTGAGTGATTAGGCAAGGTTTTATTGAATCAAAGAAATGACAAATAAGTTCAGAAATTCCAATGCAACCACATTCAAGAGGAGCACGCGTGCAGAGAAACATAGAAACAGAACCAGATGCCAGAAAGATTCAATAAACCAACTTCCAGAATAATACTGCAACGGAAGTGCAAAGCATCAGAGGAACGGAAAAGTAACAGAAATCACCTTATCTTCCCAAATGCAGAAAAGATTGTATGAGTGACAAGCATTGAAGGCTTAGAAGAAACTCGTGGCTCAGCAAACCACCGCGACGGAACACCTCTCAACACAATGGTATCAGGCTGCTGCCTCCCACCTCTTGAATACCCTAAGAACCCATAAGTACGTTCATTAAAGCCCTTCTCAGCTCTCACTCAAATCTACAATCAACCTCAAATTTGCGTAAATAAGATTAAAACTCCATTTACTTCCTAACTCAAACCTACATCTATTTGAGTATCACTCTTTTCATTCAAATGAATCAAATGAATATATTTGAGCTTGCAACAATGTAACTGATTTGAGCTTGCCCAATGCCCATTGGAGTCCTCAAATGAAGCTTTCACTCAAAAGGTTCAAGTTTGAGACTTTGAGTAAAGGCTGTAAAGGTCTTACGACTCTTACGCCAAAACTTATCCTCGACGTATTTGTAATCAAATGAATGCCTTCAGTGGATTTGCAACAATACCTTTCCATTGTTGAGTTTGTTTACCTGAATTCATCAATCTGGTCTAAATGAACTACAGGTGCAGTCATAAGCACCTGCATCTGAGCTGGAAATCTAATCTAGCCTAAACCCATCCCCGATATGCTCAATTTCTTGTCTATAACTATTCTTAGGTTAAACACTAACTGTTAAATGTATCTACAAAGAGACACTCACCTCACCAAATTATATGGACGATATCTTCAAATTCTGAGCAACTCTTGACCTTTTTTGTACTCTCGACCCCTTTAAAACCCACCCCGGTCCTTGACTCAAACCTACACCAAATTCAGTCGTAATCAAACTCTTACTCAAATTTCTCAAATTCCCTACTAGGCCATCAATAAACCAACTCATATTGAGACATAACAATTTACTCACGTTTGTACTCAAATTCAATTAAAAACATGGATAAAGGCTGGGGATGCCCTAACCTCGATTACCAAACGCAGAAAGCTCTTCCCACTCTTTCCTCATCCCCTCAAAATCATCCGTAACCGGCACAGCAACACTCAGCCTAAACTTCACCCCTTCCAGATTCAACTCAATCCCATCCGTCTTCTCCACAACCCCTCTCCTCCACTCCACAAACTTCCTCTCCAGCTCCTCAACACCCTCTCTCCCCTCACCACCAACCCCCGACCTCGAAAAAGGCTTCGACAGAAACCCAAGATCCCTTATAAACAGCGCGCCGCGGGCGACGGAGTCCTCGCGCTTGCGCTTCTTGGCGTCCTTGAATTTTCTGACGGCGACGTCCTCGTCGGAGAGGGTGACGGAGAACGAGGCTTTGAGGAAGTCGATGAGGGAACGCTTGAGCTTCCACTCGTCGAGGGGCTTGACGGAGCGGTCGGCGCGGTGGACGGTGAGGAGGAGTTTGACGCGCGGGGTCAGGGAGAGGCCGGTTTCGATTTCTAGGGTTTCGGTAGGGGGAAGAGAGTCTAGTGATCGATTGGTCATACTTCTCTCTCCGGTTGTTGTTTCAGTGGAAACTGGAAACTGGAAAGTCAAGTGCGGGTGTAAGAAGAAGCCGACGTCGACGGCGTTGATTTGATTCTGTACGCAAACGGAAGTTACGAAACGACGTTGCTTCCGAACCAAATTCGGTGGTGTTGCGCCACTGCCCGAACAACTTTATTAGCGCAGGTCCAATCGTTATTCATTTTATTACCCATAGCTAAAATTTGAGTAAAAAGTCTAAAAATTGATCTTAATTTTTTTACCCATTTTGAGTTTTACTCTTTTGTTCATCCAAAGTAAGTTTTACTCTTTTGTTCATCCAAACTTTGGGAAGATCCAAACCCATACTTATTTTTTCTCAAGTATTGTTTCACTTTCATTAATTACAAGTGTGTCGTTTAGTAATAGATTTGAGTAAAAATAAGAGTTCAGCGTTAGAAATATCTTATCCAAATCAATTTTTTTTTTTTTTACAAAGCAATCACATATCATATCATTCAAAGGGCCCAATGACACTTACAATGGAATCTAACCAAAGCTACGGAGATAGAAAAACATATGCATCACAGCCAACAAAAAAACAAATTACATCAAAGGGCTACTTAATTACTTCTATCAAGGCACAACACGCATTGCACAAGCAGAACGACACTTTGTGTCAGCCAATAGAGCTAGCCAATGACAAAGCACCCAAGAGATCGCATAATCTAATCAATGCATAAGCTTTTGACCCAAATTTTCATCTCAATGTGGGTGAAGAAATGGATAAATATTGGAGATACATTCGTACATGTTTTGTGGGTATAGAACCCTTAGATATAGCCATATAGATTAAATTTCACTTACCTCTCTTAAAGTTCCTGACAAAATCATTGACCTCCATTCTAGGCACATCAATTTGTTTTCAAGAAACGATTATCCGTGGTCATGGTGTACGTTGGGAGGAGCCTCACCCATTCTAGGCACATCAATTTGGTCAAATCATATTTGTCAAAAAAAAAAAACTGGCCAGTTGATTCTCATTGCTCATTTCTTTTTTGACAAGTATGTTTCGTTTAGCGGATACCCATGTCTTGCAGTTGCGATAAATATATTGAGAGTCTGAGACCTATAAATAAATGGCTCGAATCATCAAATAAAATCATTGTGAGCCATATGTTGGCGTTACATGAGGAATCAAGATCTTGATTTCACTAAACACCCTCTATTTTCACCAAAATCTCACTACTTTGGCCTTTCCAGTCCACTCTCAATTATGGTTAGGTTGCAAATAAACCGAGCTTAGTCGAGTAGTAAAATGTTTAAGTAGTCCACTATAAAACCCTTGAGCTCAAAAATAAAAAATATATATATATATGGGGTCGAAGTCGGCTCACGAATTTTATCTAAAGCTCTCGAGCTTGGCTTGTCATGGCTCGATTACATAAGCCCAGTTTGCGGTTGGAAATCACGCACGATGGTTGGCATCCAATTTGCTTTTGCCCCACACTGGACTCTTAACTCATGCACGCGGCATAGCTCATGCATCAGCAGAGCCTCAACTCTATTCCTCCCGGTTTTCAAGAGCTGAATCTATCTCAGGCGAAGGGAGTTGGTTGTTAAGAGGTTAGGTTTGTTTCTCGCCTCAACTACCACTTCTTTTTCTAATCAATGCGGCAACACATTTTATCTGATTTGTTGGTAATCAAATTGCTAGTTATGACATTGTATATTGCTTGTATCGCAGGGAAATACACGTATATATTTCTTCAAATGTTCAACTCGGGAGATCACTCGAGCCAACCCATTTGTATCTCAGGCCTGGCTTGTTTGTTAAACGGGGTATAAGTAGAGCTCTTTTATTTGCAAAGTGAAACAAATTTGAATGAGCTTTAACTGAGTCGAGCTCTGAACTGTCCACTTACAATGTAAGTTCTTGTGTAAATCGTATCTGTCACATATAACATTAACCCGATTCACATAGAAAAGAACCATGATCCTCTAAATACAGATGCAGAGACTATATTCAGAACCAGGAGACGAGCGTAGCCTCATCATAACTCTTCCGTGGTTAACTAATCTTTTTCATTCCCTAGGGCTAGATTCCAGCATCATCAAATAGAGCTCCTTGATATTCAAACTTATATTTTACTGTAGTAATATAGATTACAACGGTCACACAAAGCTTTGAACAGGAGCCGACATCTCGAGCTCGTGTGCAGCCTGGAAGAAGTCTGCGGCTTGATGCATTAAGCCTTCCATCTTAGAAACAAGCCCGAGGTTCCACCAGGCCTTGTGGTTCGTGGGCTCTAACCGCAGAGCATTCATCAGGAAGCTCCTTGCAATGGGGAGAGATTTACTTCCCATTTTCATCAACACTTCGGCAGTGGAAACAATACCTGGTACAAACTCCGGGTCTATTGACAATGCAACTGTGAAGGCAACTAGGGCTTCCTTGTGCATTTCTCGAGCTTCAAACAACATGCCTGCAGAAGTGTTCAGAGAATCATCCAGATAATCAAGAAGAGAATGTTGGTGTTGTTCTTCGCATACTTAATTTTTTTTTGTCGTCAATTTTTTGAACATATTCTTGGTGTTTCCTGAAAAGTTTTGTGAAAACACGCACGGCAAACAAGTTTTTTGTGTTTCCTGCAAAATGAAAAAGTAAACAAAAGGACCAAACAAATAACTTCTTTGAAATGGAACTGCATTCAAACCTGTTTGGTGCCAAGTACGGGAGGAGTAAAATTCGATACACTTGGCTTTGCCTAGACAAATTTCTGCATCAGGCCATGACTCAAGCTTCGTATAAATCTTGACCAAATCATTCCAAGCTTCTATTTCTAGTCTCCTTCCCTGCAAAAACTGCAGAAGCCAATAAATCTGAGACACAACGTTCTTATACTGTTACTGTTTCAGAAATCAGTTTTTCAAAGAATCAAAACACTTGCTCAAAGAAGTATCTATAATATATAGTGTGCTCCATGGGTGAAAAACAGTGTTTAAGAACTTAAAAGTATCTTTTAGGGTTTTCTTGAAAGTACTTTTGTTTCGCTTAAATATGTTTTGAAAACAAATGTACGAGTGGGAGAAGTATGCGCACCTCAGAATGAAAGTTTTGAGTTTGCTCCCTTTGTCCTTGAACAAGAGCTAGCAAAATGCGATACGACTCTATCGCGTGCTTGGGTTGTTCTTGAGCAATTTGAAGAACTGCTTTTAATCTCAGAAGCTCCAACTGGTCAATCCTTCCACTCTCATCCAAAGCCAAATCAACAATAGTTTCAGCATCTTCAAACCTTTGCTCTGCCGATACAGTCAATGCTAAAAGCTTCCAACCCTTCACCGAACTTCCATCCATCAATCCATTATATGTTGTTACATTCTCAAACGCTGCACTCAAATTCCTTTGACTCGCATTTTCTACCCCAAGACTCAGAATTGATTCCGGATCCTCCTTGCCAGACAATACAGCATGCTTTAGAGAATTCAAGGATTGTTCATTGAAACAAAGTCGTTCAGAATCTGAAATGGAAATCCTTGCTGCATTACCATAACAAACACCGAGGAATTTGTGAGCCTGATAAATGAAATGCTCATTTTGATTAATTTCCAAATCCATAACTCGACGAGCAAACTTAATCCCATCATGGGCATCCTTTGGGTCTAGAGAACACAACTTTGCCCCTAGCAAAAATGAAGGCAAATGGGGCTTAATATTACTATTGGCCTCTGAAATTTCGGAACTCCCAAAAACTTTCTTTAGAAGGTTCAATGCTACATCATTTTGCCCTGCAGCACTATAGCAAAGAGAGAGAAAGTACCATCTCTCACATCGATTATAAATCCCTGGAAGCACTTGTTCCACATGATTGGCTAGCGACTCAAACTGTCCGCAAACTGAGAGTGCAAAAGTTAAATGATCACTAATTTCAGCATCCCACTCTATTTCATTGTTCAAAACCTTTTTCATAAGTATGAACAACAAAAGAATTGCTTCCTCAGTATTTGTTTTAGGGGTGTTTAAACCCCCGAGTTGGAAATGAGGGGGAAGGATTGATTCAACACCTCCATAGAGTAACAACACGGCTAAGTCTTTTTGCACACTGGCTAACCTTTGGGGATGCAAATTCCAGGGCTTGACTAGTGCCCTACGATAGGCGGAGATAGATTCATCGAGAAACCCTGCTTGGATCCATAACTTGGGGAGCAATTCTAGGGCCTTGTGGAATGTTTCTTGCATCTTACAGTCTTCACCGATGCCATGAGGCATGCCATTGGGTAGTGCCGATTCAACTACATCCAAAACTCTTTTGCATTCCTTTGCAGCCTCTGTAAAGTTTGAAATGAGAAAGAAAAAACTGTGAACTGTTTGAGCAACCTGCATTCAAATTGCTGGGTCCTTTTGTGGGTGGTTATTTACAGGTCAACTTATGGTCAATATTCATACTGATGAAACGAAAGCCAAACATATCACCCAAAAAAAAAAGACCTTTTGGATGATCAGTTTTTTTTTTTTTTTTCAAGCGTATTTTTAAGCAGTTTTTGCCTGTAAGGAAGAAAAGCCAGCACGAAATAAGCAGATTATTTTTCTGAAAAGGAAAAACCAAGCAGCTAAAAGCTGCCTCGAGAAGTTGCAACAGTCAGCAATTTCAACCATATCACTGCATTGATATGAATATTTCACTTTTGTGAACATCAACATCCCACTGGGTTGGGTTTATCATGCCTAAACATCCTTCCAAAAGAGTCTGTTTTTATGCAATTTTGATCAACCTTATATCTCAAACTGTGAAGGGGAAAAGAAAAAAGAAACTTGATGCTGCTGAAACTTGAGGATAATCATTAATCAGCATTACAAGTACTCATTGTACTTACATGAACACACTACGACAAGAGATGGAGGAGGATATACCTTTGAATCGTCCAAGCTCTTCTAAAGATTTTGTTTTCAGCAAGATTGCTTCAAGAAGTAGGCTCACGGAATGCAATGACATGACCCCCGGCATCAAATTTTTGCCTTTGGGCCGCGGTTTTCGCTGTTTCCGTGTTCTCTCCATAATAGCCTTTGTCATTCTTGGTAACAAAATCTTAATGTCAATCCCTTGATACACTTGAAGGGCAGCATCAAAGTTCCCTTTTTGGTATTCAAGCCTCCCCAACAATGCTCTTGCTTCCTGCAGTAACCAAATTTCAAACCATAATTCCAGAGCAAGAAAATACAGATAAGTGCGTCTGTTAACGAAACCAAGCTACTCAAACTTAACTCATGTTCTGATCGTTAAGACCCCATTCTGATATAGACTTGTTACGAAAATTAACCACGCTTGAATACGTTTTTGATGCTCGATATATTTTGAAACCAAACTTGATCACTCAGGCCCCGTTCCGCTAAGGTAAATGAGTGCTTCCAAAAAAATAAGAACCTTAGCAGAACGGGACCTCACTACTCTGCAAGAAAAGCTTACACTGCTAAAACAACAAAAGTTACTCGAGAGCGGCTCGTGATCAGCTCTCTGATAATGCTTGCCTTCACTTAACTTTATACCCAATAATTACATATAGTCCAACTCTCATAACACACAACAAAACAAGTTCCCGAATCACGTTAAGGTTTCAAATCAAGCTCCAATCTCAACCCTACAACTAAGGCAATGATCTAGTTAGAGAAACCTACCTCATAATTCAAGGAAAGAGCCTCCTTCAATGTGGACTCAGCTTCGTCCACTTGGGCATCTTCAAGTTTCGATTCCCAGTCCCCTGTTGTCCTGGACGAATGGCCGCTGGCCGAGAAGTCCCTCGTCGCCAGTGATTCCGGCGACTGCGGCGGCGGCGCCTCTTCGAACTTGAATTGCTCGCCGGAGCAAGCACACAACATCCCCTCCCCACAAAGGATCAGAGAGTTTGTTTACCTTCTTTCCAATTTTCGGTGGAAATAATCACCTTCAACTAATGCTATCAGTCATAAAACTAAATGGAAAGATGACACCACCATTTCAGGCCCTTTGACTAGCAAAATAAAAACTCTATGATCTGCCAAAATGTGCAAATTAACAGTAATTGAAATCGGGAAATCTTCAATATCTCTGCGCCCTTAAACTAGAATCCTTCATTCCTAATGCTGAACTGAAAGAGTCCAAAACCCAAAATAAAGCAATTGAGAAAAGAAACTCTAAAAACAGCTATTGATTTGTCTGGGAAATCTTTAAAGAAATGACATTTGGGAAAAAGTCATACCCTTTTTGACAATGGAGGAATGGTTCTTCAATTCATTGAACGGGATGAAAGATAGTACTAAAAGAACTCAGTGGCCAATCAAATTTCGATCGAAATTGAATGCTTTAGAACACTACATGGAAAACCCAAATGGGAAACAAATGGATTTATTTTGGACACAAAAGACAATGAAAGTTGGGGGGAAAAAAAAGGGAAAACAAAAGGCGGGTGGTGAAAAGGGCAAGACCAAGAGAACAGAGGTTTGGGACTTGCGATAAAACCAAAAACGCAAAGACGTGATTTGTTGTATCCATGAAAGCAACTTGTAATGAGAGAGAGAGAGAGAGAGAGAGAGAGAGAGAGAGAAGTCTGTGTGTCTCTCTCCCGTCGTGGGTTTGAGGCAAGGCCGAATGATGTGCATTTGGATTGTCGATTGGGTTTTGGAGATCCGAGTTTGTTGGGCCCATGCTTGTGAATTATTTTCAATTTTTTGTATAGTTTCTCCGACAGTTTGTACAGGGTTTTTGCACAGGTATGGGTATGGGTATGGGTATGGGCATGGAAGGGGACAAAGGTGGGTTGCAGGATCGCACCTGTACATTTGATTCTCTGTTCCTTTCGCTGTGTTTTGATTTGAATTCTATAATTGTTTTATGCAGTTTCTTTTTGAACATGTTGTGTTTGCAAATTATTTTTAAGCAATATGGCTAGCCAATAAGTTATGAATAATTTTCTGTTGTCCGAAAATGTCAATTTATTTTTACTTATCTATAAATTGTAGATGGTATATGGGTGAGTAAAAGAAAAAATGAAGAGGAAGAAATTATTGGTTAATGTGAACAACATGACAAAATGCAATAACTTGTAGCCCAAAAATTTTAGTGAAAACACCGCTCCTGAGGAGAGTGATTTTCACAATTCCTTTATTATTAAACACACTTCTCTTTTTGTTTTTAGTGTGTGAAGTTATTAAAACATTCTTCCACTTTTCAATATTTTCTTTTTGTTGCTTTCAAAATGAAATGATTTTTGTACAAAGTACAAGGATATTTGGTAATTCAACACTAAAAACAAAAAAGAGGGTGTGGTTAATGAAAAAAAAGAGTGTAAAAAGTCCCCATTATTAACTGTAATTTGGAGACTTATCTGGTATTCTTCTTTCTTTTAAAAAAAATACTACGTATATAGATGACAGCCCTATCCCCCTATCTAGATCCCTTTAAAAGTGGAATATTCCACCGAGGGATTGGACGATCTTATCAACTATTTGTTCATTTTTTCTTAGCTTACGATAATGATCGAAAAGTTCAGGTTAAAGATTTTATCTAATATAATAGTCTCACCAAACATTATAGATAGATGTGTTGCGAAACATATTTATCTTGAATAGAATATGACAATACTATAACTAAATTCATTTTTCTCAGTATAAATAGATGTGTTGGAAAAAAACATCGCATAATTGGGCATTTGTGACCGGCCTACTCTCATGATTAGAGCCGATTACCTTGTATAATTTGTCAATCAAATGATTCATGTAATACAATTTGATTGCATCAAGTTGTAAAATTTAAAAACAAATCATCAATTTTATTAAGTTAAATCTGAAACCGTCATGTAGTTTGTTTGTTTTTTTGGTAGAAATAGAAGGTAAGCGCAAAAATTATGACGACTATGAGCTTCCTCTTCAAATGCAATTTTTTGATAGAAATTTAAGAAGCCAAACTACTATATATATATATGGCAAAGTAACCTCATAACTCAGTTGGAAGAGTAAGTAATGAGCACTTGATTAGGTGAGTATTCAAACTATACCCCATTTATTCTTTCCCTAGGATAGTACTAGGATTTTCATGAATAAATAAGAAGCTTGGCTTATATGGACTTCAATTTGCGACCAACCCAAAGTGGAAGCCTTGGGCCATGGGCCTAAGGTTTTGAATCGCCCCGTGCATAGCTTCAAATCTACATTGGCCTCCATCGTTGCACTAAACGTGTTAATCACAATACGAGAGAGAGAGAGAGAGAGAGCAAACAATCATTCATTGAGCAGTGATCAACGTCTTAGTAGTGTAGAAATTTAATAATTTAGTACACATTCATTCCAATTTCGTATTTTAATCGATGTCTGATGAACTGTACTTAACATCTCATTTTCTTGTGAAAATAACGAATGAAATACTCTCTACCCGCTTATCAAGGACATAAGACCTACAAGGCCTTGCACAGAAAAATTATTGTGCCCCTCATTTGGGATCCATTTAAGATTCATTTACGGGATTAAAAACTTAGTTCTATTAATCCTTCGAGATTATGCAAAGAATTAAGTTTATTCCATATTTGTACTTTAAGTGATCATAACATCAATTCAAGCTTTTAGATCTTGTTTGCCGCTTAATTATTGAATTATCAATTATGTAATTGGAATCCACTTCTATAATTTAATTGGGCAAAATGTATTAGTAAAAAAATATTGACAATACATATTTCAAAATTCACATTCCGATGATTTTCTTGAAATGATTATTATATGTTCACGCACAAAACTCGCAAATATCTTTTTATACCCTTTTATAGATTCAAATTATCACAAAAATAAAATAAAATTCTGTAACTAACTTTTCAGAAATATTATTTAACCAAAAATTAACTCTCAAACGTCCACTTTGACATTTTTTTTAATTACTCCCTCTGTTCTAAAATGAGTGACCATTTTGGAACTCTGTGTCATTTTAAAATACTTATATCTTTCAATTTATGAAATTTTATGTGATTTTGAAATTTTTTTTAACAGAACTAATTAAATCTATCAAACAAAATCCATATTACATATTTTTTGAAAAATAATAATACTAAAACTGTTTTTGTTGATGCCAAAACTCAAGTGCACAAAAGGCTTGTACCATGTATACAAGCCTTTTGTGCACTCGAGTTGTACAAGTCTTTTGTGCACTTGAGTTTTGACACCAACAGAAATAATTTTAACATTATCACCACCCTATTTTTTAACACTCATAATAATATATATAAGTAATTAAAAATAATACACTTCCCTAAAAAGGTCACCCATTTTAAGACCGGAGAGTCTTTTATCCCACCTCGATGGAAAAGCAAAGCATAGCTACAGACAGCCCAAAAGCTCATGGTTGTGAATGCGAGGGCCGCAGCGTTGGACTTTTCCAGCACTACAAATAAATAGATACGCATCATTGGTGCTAGGATTCCCTATGGATATGGAGATAGATAGTGGTGCAGTATTTTGGCTTGACCATGGTGTCATTTGACCTTTTTGACTAATTTTCTCACTTTTACCATTACCCTTTTTCCATCCCCAAGGCCACGGTTCTCGAGGGCCACCACCGGTGATGGTGGCGCGCGATTTCTTTTAATTTCATCCCCAATTTGGTACGGAGTATAAGTTTGAGAGTCACGGACTGAAGTCAGGTATGGAAGATTTTTTCTCAAATTTTGAGTTTGAGTAGTAAAAAGGGCAAGGGATGAAGATACTCCAACGAGTCTTTGTACATATAAAATTAGTACATTATCATTTCTTCTACGTATACTTTTTACCTATGAGATGGACAATTTGATTATTTTCATAAAAAAAGACAAAAAAAAAGTGCAAATTAATAAAAAGAAAATGTGGAAATCATTTGCCACGACTCTAATCCGAGTTGAACTCATAAACCTGATCTACCATCTATTGACTATTCATGTACATATATAATAACTGCATATCATGGTTTTTCTCCTCGTGTTCTCCTCTCACTCTCTCAAATACGTCGAGAGGTAAATTCCAATTGGCCAGACCTTAAGCATGTACTCCTTCAAAATAGCATTCGTCTTCAAAATAGCATTCGTTTCCACTTTTCAAAACTCACACTCTTAATACTCAGACTCACAAACTTAAAAGTTCCCTAAAGAATAACACAAATAAAATCCAAAACAAGAGAAACGCTATACGTCTATTTGTACTGAAATATCACACATCTTTATGGTGAATGATGTATTTTTTTAAATAGTAACTATTAAAGGGTACTGATGAAGCGGTTTTGGATCACATTCGAAGGAGGGGCTCCTCAATCGTCCATTTGATTCTCCAACGAATGAATCGGCTTCCGGCGTGCTCTATCAACGACAAGTTTCGTATTGTTTTCATACCTTTGTGATATGGAGGCGTGATCTTTATATAAAGATCACATAAGCATATTGGGAGGAGTCCCACTGGAACTGGGACTGCGACCCTTAGGTCTCATCCGTAAGAAATGAAAATAGATAGGTGTTGGAGTGTCCTCTTCACCCAGGACTCCTTTGATCTTTATTAGGTTTAAGAGTCCTCTTGGTGCATGGAGGGATTCCCAGCCTGAACTTCTGCCACAATAGTATAATTGGGTTGCTGGTTGTCACGTTTGCAGAGCTCACCTGGTGAGCTGAGCTCGGTATTTTTCATGAGCTGAGCTCCTGAGCTATCCCCTTCCTTGAACTAGTCTATTGAGGCTATGCTTGGTTAGGTCTAACCCCTAGGTGCTAGATGTATATTGGGCCTCTGGTTTATACCCATTGAGCTGTTTTGGGCTCTTTGATTTGGGCTGACTTTTTTTTTGATTTGGGCTGACTTTGGAAGATCATTTTATACTGATATAGGTACATAGCATACGTCCCAAAAGAGGGCAGGTGTTGTAGCTTAGCTTGACCCAAATGCGGCGCACCACATATTCATTTGCCGAACAGAAGAGTTCTATAATCTCTGCTTTTTAACAGACACCACACAAACTTCACGGTGCAAGTCTAACACTTCAAACCCTCCGGCGACTTGTCCGGCGATGGACCCAGAAGTATGGAGCCGCCTCCCGGCGGACCTCCTCGACCGAATCCTCTCTCTCCTCCCTCTGAAAACCTTCCTCCGACTCGCACCAACCTGCAAGCACTTCCAATCCCTCACTTTCTCCCCTCCCTTCATCTCCAAACACACCTCTTCTCCTTCCCCTTTCTCCTCTTTCCTCTTATGCTCCCACCCCCACTTCCACCACCACCACCGCCACTACCCTCTCTACGACACTAACCTCAACGCCTGGCGCAAGGCATCCCTCTCCCTCTCCGGCCCTCTGCTATCCCGCGCAACCCTCCTCTCTGTTTCCCACGGCCGCCTCTGCTTCTCTCTCCCGCACTCTTCCTCTTTCCTCATATCCAACCTCCTCTCCAAAACTTCGAGCATTGTGAATTTTCCTGTGAACCCATTTCCTTTTGAGCTGTTCACTCTAGTCCCCTCGTCAAACGGGCGCCACTACTGGCTCTTCATGCTCTGTTCTTCTTCCTCTGGCTCAAACAATGCGTTTGTGTACGACTCCAGGCTCCAACTCTGGCGCCAGTTCGACCGAGTCGACTCGGTTCTGGGTCATAATTCTCTTCAAACAGGTGTGTTCTATAAAGGGTACCTGAATTTCACAACCCTTGATCCTCTCTCAATTATCTGCTTCGATCTTGAAAACGGGAGTTGGGGAAAACCCGTGAGAAATTTACCAAATGGGCTTACTTTTGCTAGGTTAGTGGGCAATGGGGATGAGAAAATGTTCTTGGTTGGTGGGATCGGGGAAGATGGAATCTCGAGGGGGATGAAAGTGTGGGAAATGGGTGGAAATGGAGGAGGGAATTGGGTGGAAATCGAGAGTGTCCCTGAGGTGATATGCAGGAAGTTCATGTCGATTTGCTATCACAATTACGAGCACGTGTACTGTTTTTGGCACAAGGGTTTGATTTGCTTGTGCTGTTATAACTGGCCTGAGGTGCTGTATTACAAGGTTTCTAGAGGGTCGTGGCATTGGTTGCCCAAATGCCCTTCGTTGCCTGAGAAATGGAGCTGTGGTTTCAGGTGGTTTTCTCTTGTTCCTGATTTGTATGCTTTTGTTTGAGACCAGAATCTGAAGGGAGTTTTAACATATTTGATCCCTGTTTTGTTGAATTGGTGGTTTTGACTTTCTAGAATTTTTTTTAAGGACTTTCTTTGACCAGTTGACTTTACTTTTGGATTCCACAAACAGACATTTGAATTGTTATTTTGAAGGTTGGAGGGTTATGATTGTTTCTGTCCCTCTCCCTCTTCTCTCTCTCTCTCTCTCTCTCTCTCTAAACAAGAAGCAATTCCATTACAAAAAACTGGAGGATATTACAAAGATTCCTTCAGAGCACATGCACTAGTAGGTTTAACGACAAATGCGAAAGGCCAAAGTAGACCAACAACAAGGTTGGGAGTAGGGCTAGTCAAAGATTTGATAGTAGAGAATTCTAAAGGGAAATTCAATCCAACCGAAACTAGGAATAAGCGCATCGGCGCCGGGGGGGGGGGGGGGGGGGGGGGGTTTCCCCAAACGGAAAGAAAAAACCTCCACCGTGGGAGAAATAATACTCTAATAAACTGAAAAGAAAATAGAAAATCAAAAACTCCGGTCACCGTCTATGTTGCCGGAGTTTGATTCTCTGATCAGGCTAAGAGTTTTGAGTTCAGAAAGAAGTTGTAAACTGTATCATCACCTAAACCTGGATTATAGTCGCCGGTCTATATCTCTATCAACAATAACAATTCCATAAAAAAATTACCCAAAAAAACAATTCCATAAAATATGTGTGGATTTAGCTTTTAATCTTGACAGTTGAGTTGAAAGATGGATTAAATTCTAGCACATTGAAATTTGGGTTTGGGTTTGGGTTGCCTATTCTATTAAATATTTTCCTACTTTTGTATGCACACTACAACAAAAAACACATTCGGTGACATGTAAAAATGTCACTAAATGTCCAAATTTTGTCACTTATTATCTTTGGTGACACAAGAAGAGGTGTCATTGTATCCATGACACTGAAAGTCAAGGGTGACAAAATTGTGTAGGTGTCACGGAATGTTGTCAACGGTGACAAAAATTTGGTGTCACCGAAGACAAATTTTCCGTGACATAGTTGTCACCGAAAGTAACAATGACAACAATATGGTGTCACGAAAGACAGATTTTCTGTGACAAAAGTAATTATGTCACAGATAGTAACAATGACAACACCATGTTGTCACGGAAGAGAGATTATTCTGTGACAAAAAATTGTCACTAAAAGTACCGACCATGACAGCCAATTGTGTGTCACCAATAACCTTTTGTCGTAGTAGACACACAACAGTGACAATCTCTTTTGTCACCAAAAAGAGGACTTTAGTAGCAATACAATTTATTCCATATATTGTTTTCACCTGCTTACAAATTAAATTTCAGATTTTTTTGTATTTTATAATTCAACTTAGCAAAACTTAAATTGCGAAGAAGCCAAATATAATTCATATCAAATATACATTAAGTCAACATTCATCATCCAACTTCAAAACGTTTCAAAAAATTCATCCTCTAACAATAATCACTTCAAACTTAGCATTACCGAAACTACAAAACATCCATATCCAAAAAGAACTCAAAACAAGTGTTCCATTTACTCCATCTTGGTTAGCTTCCAAAAATAACTACCAAAAAGTCTTCAACTCCATCTTGGTTAGCTTCCAAAAAGCAACTGCATCTCCTTATTTACCTGTGCAAAATTGGAAAAAAAAGAAGAAGTAATTATATATGTAACAATGTCCGACACATGGACACGCTCCGGACACACTTGAGACACGTGTCCGACACATGAACAACATTAATTCAAGCTTTATCACACTTTTAAAGCCTGAAAAAGCACGATAATTAGATTGTACGTAAAAAACAAATTTAATTAAACCACATAAATCACTTCTTTTCATGCACGAATGCTATGTTCTATTTACGTATTTCTTTTTCCCAAAGTAAATTAAAAACATCATAAGGCAAGGAGGAGGTATGGGAGGTGATCAATATGGCTTAACGAGCCATAACACAAGAAGTCATACAGTCAAATTAGAAAATAGCAGCTAGTTTTTGCCACGTCAACCTCAATGATATCCTCTCGAACCATAGAAGTGCCACAAGTTCCCTAACCTTAGCAGTGGGCAGTGGCAAAACACAAAACTAGAAGGATACTACTGCACATTGCACGGCATGGCCACCAATGAGTACATGAGAGAGCTTGTACAGGTAAAGATAACCAACTGCAGCGAATATAGACTGCAACATCCTTGGAGCTTTAATCTATGAAAAACGCCAAAACGGTGGCAATTGTCATGAAGGAATGCTATGACACTAAATTTGAAAGCACATAGACCACATATTGTGTACCCAACGACAAAAACCAGCCAAAGACCAAATGTAAGAGCTTGGTAAATTGGTAGCCAAAGTGAAACAAACCAGTAGTACAAAAACAAAATCTACAATTACTGTACAGAAATTGAAATTACAATTACTGTAAGGAATATAGCTTAAAATAGCTCTAGTTCCTGCAATACGGCTCTAAGTTCCAATTTTTTATTAGCAGCAAACTTGCTATTTTTGGTTTCATGGAAGGGCAGAAAAGAGCGAATCCGTTGGCACCAATAGGTATCTCCATCTATAGGTCTCCAAAGTGTCCCAAGCACCCGACAACACACCAGACAAAACACATTCGTGTTACAGCCAAAGCATGAAGCATTCAACTTTCAGTATTAGAACTACTTTTTTTCCAGAAGTCTATAAATTATTGGGATTACAATCTCCCATCTACATGAGAGGTCATAATATATTCTTTACTATCAATTGTGAGCTTCTTGTACCTGGGCAATCATTAAAAGTGGATGTTCCAACTCCAAGTGTCTAATTTGGTTACAGTGTTAGACAATATCACATATCCATGGCCTTATCCAATCCTATACACATGTATTTGGAGGAATGGAAGAGTTCATTTCACAATGCATAAAACCATTGGTACAGTTCACATGGCATTAATGGGTATATACTATATTGTACTTGTACCATTTAGGACCTTGCAAGAGAATCCAATGGTTGATGTAGTATATGCATAAATTCTTATCTCCTAAAGTTCTTTATCTATCTAATAATAAATCAAAACTTTGTCCCACCAACAATGCCTTGGAATCCTGAACATTTTAAGATCACAAACAATGCTTAACATAAACTTGCCATATATGACTTGAACTGGTAAAATTTCCGAAACTTTTAGAAGTGGGTACTTGCCTTGGGCAGGACATCCTTGAGAGTTTGATGATCCTATCCTAATTATAGAAGAGCCAAATTTGACCTGCACATAGAGAACATATTGCCATTTCTTTAAAAACTCTGCACTTAATACTATAGATAAGGATGTTAGGATATTTGAACAACTAAATAAGCAATGCAAGAACAGTATAAGTCCATATTCTAAGTACCAAATATAATGTAAGCAGTAGACAAAACACAAACACATAAAAGTGTGGTTCCAACGTGTGCAGATTCAAATTTTAGTTCTTCATAACAAATTGATACTCCTGCCATTTCAAAAAAAAAAAAACAAATTTATTCCCAAAGAGATACGAGAGAGAATACCCAATTATGATTCTGAATTTGCTAACCCAAGGGTTCTTGAGAAGACTCCAAAATGAAATCAAGCCTATCAAATCTTCAACTCTGCCACTGTGGGTCAGCGCTAGGTCTATGAGGGAACTGAGAAATTTAGAGAAATCAAGCTGAAACAAAAGAGAGTAATACACTAAAGAAGGTAAAATCATAGTTACCAATTTTGTAAATCAAATTCTCTCAATCACTCGCATCAGTTTGCATACTCATATAAAACGCAACAAAATATAAGACCCAATACACAATAAAGTTAACGAAAAATTAAAAACCTTACATAGAAATCAGAGAATCGAAATCACTTATAGGCAAAGCAATTGGTGCGCCATGAAATCGAAGCTTAAGAAACCTTCCCCAAATATTTGAAACCCCGATCTGCCCAATTGAAAACCCTAGAGCATAGCTTGCTTCTATATTGTATACACGGACGAATATAGCTACGAAGCCGAATCCAGAATATTCGAAATCTTCCCAGCGAAATGTCGAAACCCTTAAATAGAGAGGGGATTTGAGGTTCAGAGAGATCGAAACCCAAAACTTGATCTAAACCAAACTCTGTGCCTGTGTGTGATCCAAATCGGGTGACAACCAAACAGAAAGGTCGATCAGGAAGAAATCGTGCGTACCTGCGACGCCGGAGAGAGAGATCGACGATCAGTGAAGATGCCAGTGAGAGATCAATGACGATCAGAAAGAAATCAGGACTTGGGGCTTTTTGTTTGAGAAGTTTTCGTTTGGGGGCTGAGGTTAAAAAATTATGAGCTTAGTTCAAACGAAAGGGAAAAAATAGGAGGGAGATAAGGAGAAGATTTTGGGTACACAGAGAGGCAACGTCGTTTTAGGAGGGTTGAAATTTCGCAGGTGTTTCTGAAATTATTGACGTGCATAATCAGATTAAAAACGGTATTTTTTTTAATAATGCCGGTTGTGGAGAGACACAGAGTAAGTGGAGAGAGTAAAGTTGGAGTAAAATTAGGGCTGGTTTTTCAGTAATGATTCCACACAAGTGTTTTTGTACATATCATGCACATATATTTTTGTAGGACCCATATTGGCCTCCCACAAAATAATCCGAACCTTTCATTTTTTTTAAAATATTTTTTGGAAGGTTCTTGTAAAAAATCAACTCCAAAAAATATTGGTAAAGGCTTTCTCAGAAATCATAGGACAAATCAGAATGATTCGTCTTACGGTTTTTGAGAAAGCCCTCACCGATATCTGTTGAAGCTGATTTCTTATACAAACCCTCCTAAAAATATTTTCAAAAAGATTAGCGATTCAGATCATTTTGTGGGACCCCGATATGGGCCTCAAAAAAATATATGCGCCTAATATGTGAAAAACATCTGTACAAGTAGCATGGTTGCTTGTTTTTGGTGATTAAGAAAAATTGGCGTCGTTTTGAATGAAAAAAAATTTATTTAACTTTTTATAAGCGCGACAAGTTCTTACCAGGAAATTTGGATCTTTCAGTGACAACCTTACCCTTGTCACTGAAACTTGTCTTCGGTGACAAATTTTTAGACCTTTCAGTGACAACTTTACGCTTGTCACCGAAACTTGTCTTCAGTGACAAAATTTCTGTCACCAAATCCCCTCATTATTTGGCGCCCCAGGACCTGGTTACCCAAAGGTTTTTAGTGACAAGTAGTCAAATTGTTTGTCACCATTGAGTATATTCCGTGTCAACACCATTTTTTTTGTCACCAAAAGGTGTCAAAAAGTGTCACCATTGGTGTTTTTTGTTGTAGTGGCAATTTAAACCTTATACAATTAGCGCCGCTTTGACTCTGAAAAATCATAATCTTATACGGTATGTTTAACATATGAGAGAAATTTATTCACAACTCAACCGTGAACGAGTGATTGTGATTTTCTTTATTGTCAAGTCATAGAGCGAAAAGGTAATGCATAATCGTGACATATTTATGGAACAATAAAAAGATCAAAAGTCTATCTCACGTACTTTCCAAATGCAGAGTTATGTGTTACGTAATTAACCACGGTTGAAAAGTTATGTGTTGCGTAATTAACCACGGTTGAAAATTAAGTAGGACCTAAGAGCCCGATTGGATGCAGTCAAAGGGAGCCGGATGATTGAACACTCCATAAAATCATGCCCCCTCACTGTCCCTAGGGGTATTATTTATGGATGAGTTTCGACCAGTTATTAATTAGTAAGGGCAGATGAGGCTCTCCTCATCACCCCTCCAACATTTTAACTAAAAAATGACTTTATCCTCTCATTTTATCCATTATCCAAACCAAGTACTATTTTATCTCATTTTTTAATACATCATCCAAACTAACTACAACTGCTTTGTTATCCACCCTTTATATAATAACTAGCGAATGCTTACCAATTAGTGGGCCAAGTTCCATATTCTGCTCTACAACTGTTACTCCCCGACTCCTTGAATCATTGGAAGCATATTGATTTTGTTCTCAGTGCTCATCCTGTAACTCGAGACGCATCAAAAAATGAAGATACTTACACAGAAAGGAAATTCAACTAAGTCATTTATAAAAAAGAAGTCAAAACAAACTCAATACCCATGCCTACGGCACTCCTATATTTTTGTCACGGCTTTTCCAAATTTTGGGCACTCCTAGCAGTTTAGTCTGTAATTGGGTTTTAAACCCACATCCTTTTTTCCTTTCTATCCTTTGTAAAGATGCTTCTGTTTCTTAAATGAATTGAATTTCCGTTAAAAAAGAAGAAGAGAGAACTCAAGAGGATTAATTTCTGAACTTCTCAGTTGATGTCTTGGTAACTGGTTATCTTTCCTCTTTGGTTCATGCTTCCTTTTTTCCTCTTGTGCAATTTGCATTGCCGATTGTAATGATATCCAGATTTGTTGTAAGGGTAAAAAAAAAAACTTCTTCATTTCAATCCTATAGAATGAACTTGAGGGCAATCATGATTAAACTTTTACCAAATCCTGATGTCCTGATTTGTTGTGAAGGTAAAAAAAAACTTCTTCATTTCAATCCTATAGAATGAACTTCTTCATTACCAATGCACTTTTGGATGGCTCGGATTGAAATCCTCACCCTCCTTGTATGTTCTCAAAAAAAATAGATTCAAACATTATACTCAGGACAACCGTGACTCCGATTTGAACCGAGCGTAATCGAAATTTTTTGGAGTTGAACTTAACAAATAGAACTGGACAAAAAAAAAGGGGTGAAGAACTGGAAAAAAACGAAGTAAAGAGCCATACCTGTGGTGAGAGAATTGGAGAGAGGGCGAGAGTCAAGGAGACGGAAAAGAAAACTGGAAAGAAAACGTTTAGAGAGAGAGAGAGAAAGACAAACAATTAGGGAGGAGAGGGAGATAAATTTATTTCACCCAATTTGTATAGTTCAATCAACGGCAAAATTGCCTTACCCGATTTGTATTTCCATTATAGCACTCATTCAATCAACGGCAAATTCAGAAATCACCCATTTGTATTTTGGAAATACTCACCCAATCAACGGCAAGTCTTTACAATCAAGTCCTTAAGTCCACCCAAAATCAACTACAATCGGCAATCAGCAAATATGGATCTTTAAGTCCATAACTGAATAATGTCCAACCAATCAACTACAATCGGCAATTTCGGAAATCATTACAATAGGCAAATATGACAAATATGGATCTTTAAGTCTATAACTGAATAATGTCCAACCAATCAACTACAATCGGCAATTTCAGAAATCATTACAATCGGCAAATATGGATCTTTTAAGTCATTACAATCAAATTTTTTTCTTTTACCCTCACAACAAATCTGATCCTAGGGTCCAAAATATAGGAGGAAATTTAAGGATTCAAAAACTTCCCTGTCATATTATCTAGATATCTTCTACTATCTTATACATCTCCATAAATAATACCCTCAAAACTCATCCCACATCCAATCGGGCCCAGGAGATTAAAGACTTAAGGCTAAGTCCCACTAAGATTTTTGGTTTTTTCTTATTTTGTCTTTATTCAATTTTTTTTTATTTTTTTTGCATTTGTTAGTTTTGTGCCTTTTTTTTTTTTGGATATTTCAAAAAATATTTGGGTAAAAGTCCATAACTTTTTACATTTTCGATTCGTCTTGATGAGACGAATCAAGAATTCACAAAAGTTAGGCACAAAACTAACAAACACAATTTTTTTAACATAAGGACAAAACAAGAAAAAGCCAAAAAAAATAAAAAAAACCCGTAGCAAAACTTAGCCTAAGTATGGTTAGGTATGGCTATGGTCCTTACCACAGGTAGATGTGGCCGTGCTTCTAAATGAGTTATGGTTTACACCTTCCAAAATTGACTTTGCTGCTATTCTTACCATACTCTATGGATACCCTGGGGCTGCTATGATTGTACTTGTGGAACCAATTCATCGAAAAGACGAAAACCAACGACCATTTCTAACTCTAAATTCAAATTTCGAGATGACAAAAAATCTTCCGTCCCTAATTTCAGTGCCAAGTCCATATCCGTGGGCATAAACCGAAGCTCCCACAGTCTTACAAAATACTAACACAATCTAAAAACATATGCAGCCGACACTTTTGTAAGATTTGACAGAGTTGTCTTAAAAAAATGACAGTTCAAAAGACATGCAAAGCTTCTCATTTGACAACTACATACCTTGGAGAGCCTTCAACCTTCAAAAAATGGGCATTGCAAGTAACATGTCAGATTCGACACATCTGGTCGGAGGTGCTCAAAGGGCTTTGTTTTGGCTCATTTAAGTGCTTCAAGTTATTAACATCCTACTTTTCATATGTAAAATTTGACATGAGCGGGGAGATCAATGTCATTGACATCATGGTTGGAATTGTTTGAAGCGTCAATTTATCCCACTTGGTATGCCATGTCAAACTCGGCATCCTTACCCTTGCTTTAGCATCTCCAACACTTGGTGCCAAATATTGAAAATTTCATTGTTGGTTGGAGGCCCTTTGGTGGGAGATTCTTTTTGCTTCAACGTCCTTTGGTTGGAGATTCAAGTAAATAATAGAACACAAAATTTGATACATGGTTGGAGAGTGACAGTTTATGGATACCAAAAAATTGAAGCCAAATTATAAACATAAACTTTTACAAAAATAGGCATATGCGAATTCAAAGACAAGCTTGGAGATGCGCAAAATTATAAAGTAACGTTTTTTTTTGTTTTGTGACAACCCAAAATTTGGAGATGCTCAATTATTATTGTGTAAAAGGCTAAACAAAAGAAAAGGTCCTCAAAATGTTAGGGTTCCAAAATAAGAGCTCTTCTGGACTATCAGCCCAACAACTTGACACTGTTGTCCAAGTGCTGAATGTAAAAAATGAAATTTTTGTGTTCAAAGCCCAGCAGAAATGATAAATCATGTTTATCACTGGGCCCACGTCTAAAACAAAGTCTCATTTTCACACAAGGCCCACAAAATAAATAATTTACATCGCAAATATTCGTTTTGAATTTGAGCAACTTCCTGGCCGGTCCTGTCTGGGTGGAAGAATAGCCCACTAGATCCTATTCAAAGAGCTCATAGTCCAGTAGGTCATCTTCATTATTTTGTTGACAAAAATACCCTTCACAAAAAAAATGCGATTTGAGAAAGACAATCCAGCCATCACCACCGCCACGTCGCCACCGCCACCACGCCACCACCCCCACCGTTACCATCACCGCCACCACGCCGCCGCCGCCACCACAATTAACAACGTTAATTTTTGTCTAAATTCACACCCCAATTAACAGTGTTAATCCGCCACGATTAACAATGTTAATTTTTGTCTAAATTCACACTCCAATTAACAGTGTTAACACCTGGATTAAATAGTGTTAATCCACCACGATTAACAATGTTAAACTCTGTTTGGAGCACGACCGGATGCAGTTTTTGTGTGTCCCAAAGAGTCGTCGCCAGCGGAGATGAGTGGTTAAACGGGGGCGGGGGTGGAGGAACTGCGGCAAGAACGGCGATTGCAGTTCCAGACGAAGATGGCAGAGGCATCAACATCCATGGAGGCGGCAGATGGAGGTGACGGCGGAGGCATCGACGTCCATGGAGGCGGCGGGGGTGGAACACCTGAGGAGGAGTAGTTGGTAGTGGAGTTGAGATCGACGGAGGAGTGGCCAGTGGCGGGGTTGAGACCGGCGGAAGAGTAGCTGATGGTGGCAAGGTTGACTGGAGAGAGAGAGAGAGAGAGAGAGAGAGAGAGAGAGTGCATTCATTTGAAATTCTAAATGATAGGTTGTGTTCATTTGTTACTATTTAAAGTGGGGTAAAGAAGTAAAATCACACCCACAAGACTTAGTGAGTATTGCATTTTTACCCCTTAGGACTTGGTGAGCTATGAAATCCAATATTAAAACCGACCCAAAATTAACTCTTTGAATGAGCTTCCAACACATTACGGAGATTTATTACTATTTAATTTGAAATTTTACTTTTAGCTGAGAAAATAAATCAATCATGACCCCATTAAGATGCACCCTCAAATACATATTTAAGGTGCAAAGGGTTTATCGAAAACGTGGGATATATTGTGCTTTGTAATAAGTTAAAACTGAAACACAGTTTAGGTTGATTTTGGCTTAAATTTTTCATAATGATAAATTTTATACTTTTACGATTTTTAAAACATTTGGGTCAAAAAATTTTGCATTTTTTTTTTATATTTATCTCAACTTTTTTTCATAGTAATTTTGTCCTTCTCATCATTTTCTCAATTTTGATGTGGATTATATTTTATCAAAGTACTATCGTTGGGAAGAACTAGAAAATAATTTTTTTAAAACAAACGATAAAAATCTCACTAAAATTAAACTATGTCGATTATGAAATAGATAGGTTAATTAATGCAACCCAAACTCGATGAAAAATGCTAGTACTCATAATATAGAAATATTTTTTTGATCTCAATTAAGGTTGGCTTTGAGCTTTCAGGGGCTTGATGCGAATTTTTGACGCCCTCTATTAATTCGCAAATGAAATATTTTTGAAAAGATAAAATCAACTTTAAAGAGAAATAAACAAAGTATTCAAAACTATAAGTAAGAGAACTTGAAAATCCTTTCATTAGTTCAAAAAGTACCACTTAAACTAGTATTTAAAATCTCTTACTAGTTTTGTGCATAGGCATAATAAAATAAAATAAAAATTGAGGGCGCTTTTGAAATAGTTAGATTCTGGGAGCCCGAATTACGGGTGTAAATTATAATTCGAGCCGAACTTCACGGTATTCGAGCTTGACTCTTTTGTAAACAAATCAAGCTTGGCTAATTTATTTAATCAACCTGTTAAAATTTACCTAATGAACCTGTTAAACGGGCCGAGATTTTACGAGGGGAGCCGAACATGACTTACATGTGCTTCAATTGGGAATGTTTTCCACATAAAAAAATAATATTTACGTAACCACTAAAAAACCGTGTTGGAATTTTCGCAGCCGCCCATGCAAACGTGGAAAAGTTTTCCAACTACTCGTGCGGAGCCTTGGATTCTTTCTTCCTAATAATCATTTCATTAAGTTAAAAAAATTAACAAAACCATGATGTCTATCCCGTGGGGTGGCCAGTGGCGGCTTGGTAGTTGTCGGAGGCGGCTCATCGGTGGGTTTGAGTTGTTGCTGTTTGTTTGGTGGGCGGCAGGGTTTGAATTTTTTCAAAAGTTTAGGATTTTGTTTGGATTTTCTCGGGCTGGGCCTAACCCACTTTAATGGAGTAGGTTTTTTTTTTTGTTCTTATTGTATGAGATGGGTATTGTAGGCCTTCAGGTATTATGGGCTTTGCCCTGTAGAAGTGTTTGAGCTTTTTTCAATTGGATGTACTTTCCGATTTTGGTTGAAATTCCTTCCCTCTTTCCTTTTTAATAAAAATGCTATTTTGATTTTAAAAAAAAATTCAGCCGAAACAGAGTAACTAGAAAATTAGGAGTAGAATATAAATATTCTGAATCTCGGGCCATATTTAGGAATAGCAACGGGGCGGGCGCGGGTTTTGATGTACCCCGACCCTAAAATTTCAGACCCCGCCTCGAAACCCAATCAAGTAATGAAAATCTCCCCGTTCCCGCCCCCGTCGGGTAACGGGTTTACCCGCCCCATACTTTTTTCTCAATTCTCAAGCAGCAGAAGGCAACAATGCTAAAAAATCTTGGGTAAGCTCCATGGTTTTCACATCTTAACTCAAAATTTATGCTAAAAAATTAAAAATCTATCTGCAATAGTGTAAGAAAATGTTCACTTGGAAAAAAAAAAATTTTACCAACCAAATAGAAATGAGAGAATCAGGTGGCCTTGACGAAGATTGGGTCGGTGGTGGTCTGGTCCGTGCTTGGGATTTCAAGTTCAAGGCATGTGCATGGACGCGGGGCTCTGCTGCCCACACTTCACACACACCTCACACAGCACCGTTTTGGGAAGGAAAGAAAAACCAAACTTTTCGTTTGCAATCTTATAGAGCAGAAACGTGATTATGAGAGTCTTAGAGTTAAAATTTAATTATGTCTCTTTAGAATAATATGATCAGAATAATAAGATCTTCGTGTCAACTCAAACGGATTGAAAATTGGAGCATTTAATTTTTTAATCATATTTTTTAATATGTAAACGGTCTAAAAAAATTAAGTACGCCAAGTTTTAATTCATTTGAATAAGTACGAAGATCTTATTATTCTAATCATATTATTCTATAATATCATAATTAATTTTTTTGTCTCTAGAGCTCTCATAATTAAGTATATGCTTTTTATTTAGGATCTTGTAGATCAGAAACGTGATTATGAGAGCTCTATAGACAAAAATTAATTATATCTCTTTAGAATAATATGATCAGAATAATAAGATTTTCGTATTTGTTCAAACGAATTAAAAATTAGAGCACTTAATTTTTTTAGACCGTTTATATATTAAAAAATATGATTAAAAATTTAAGTGCTCCAATTTTCAATCCGTTTGAATTGACGCGAAAATCTTATTATTCTGATCATATTATTCTAAAGAAACCTAATTAAATTTTAACTTTATGACTTTTATAATCACGTTTCTCCTTCAAAAGATTGTAAACGGAGAGTTTTATTTTTTCTTTTCTTTTCAAAACGGTGTTGTGTGAGATGTGGGCAGGAGCTGCTGCCTATGGTGGGCAGCAGAGCCCCCGCGTCCCATATGCATGTGCTTTGTTGAGCCCATCATTAAAGAGGGACAGTAAAAATCAGTGGACGCAGGGGAGCGAGACTGTAAATCAGTGGGAGAGAGAGAGATCAATCCAGTAGAGAGGACTCAGAGGAGAGGAGAGGCAAGTGCGGCTGTGAGAGTCTATTTTGGAGCTTTGTTAAACAAAATTCAAATAAGCAGTTTATTTTCACATTTTCAAACTCAAAAATAATGTAAATGAAAAATAAATTTTCAATTTTTTTTGCACCGTATTAAAGATTTCAATGAGATCTATTAAACAAGATCCATAGTGATAGGAAAATTATTTGCGTAAGCACATAATTTTTTAGCTTGAAATTACATTTTTTAAAAATAAGTACTTATTCACCCTTTTGTGGAACACACCTTATTATTAGACAAAAAATAAGTTCTTATTTCGGTTCTGAAACGGGCTATAAATATAAGAAACATAAGAAAACCCTAACACGCTCGCGCGCGCGTGCGCGCACACACACACATATATGTGGAATTCGGGCCGGGTAATATCGGGGTGGATTTAGGGGCGGAGTACTGTCACCCTAAACCCTACCCGAATCCATCCGGATTCTTGAATTTTTACCACGATCCCGATCCAATACCCAAAAAGAATGTGAAAAACCCGTCCCATTCAAGGCGGGGTAGGGTATGATTGCCACCCCTAGCCATATTGCCGTTGTCAGATACTCCGAAAATGTTATCCCATTAATCATGGGTCTGGACCGCTCTCTGGTTTTTTTTTTTCTCAATCGACAAATGTTCCGTTAGTGTTTCTATTTTATACCTGGGTTAGATAGCCGTTTTTATTTATTAGTATCATGTATGGACAACATATATAAATTTTTGCAGACCGTCGGGAGTTGAATTTTCAACTATCACGCTACGACAAGTAATTATTCCGTGGTCTTAAGATGGCGTTATATACGTAATGTCTAAAGTCTCAATCCCGTCCACAGTTGCACAATCAAGTGGAACACATACCTTAACAAGGAGTGCGTAAGACAATAGTTTTTTTTTTGAATTGGCAAAGAAATTTCATTCAGACAATAATTTTACGCCTTCGTTTTACGGGAGACAATGGTTGTTTCCCGGACTGGCCGCCTAATACTTTTGGTTATTTCTATATACGTAATAAGTGATGTTTTTATTCCATGACTTCGACCACAAAAGCAAAAGTTAGAGAGTGGTGGGACCATAATTCATAGAATTTACTCATGTCATTGCGGAAAATCAGCTACTTTTTTGGTTTACCCCAAATAAAATTATCACAATTTTTGTGGATGCTGTCAAACACCCATGCAAAGCAGATGATTCGGCCGTTCGTTTTTAATCAACGACTCGGATTTTAACCGAACAATGAATGATTCAAATATATATATACGGGACGGTTCCGGAAACACTCAAAAAAATATCCCAAATCTCAATCTCATAGTTCTCGATCAAATTTTTATGATCCAAACCGTTCAATGTGCGCAGAATGTGATTTTAAGGGTGCTAGCGAGAAATTAGCAAAAAAAATGACCGGAAAATGCTTGATTTGAGCAATTTTTATTTGAACCGTTCAATAAAAAACTGTTCGAAACTATTCGGATCAAGTCTTTTCCGGTCATTTTTTTTACTGATTTTTAGAAAATACCCTTAAAATTACGTTCTGATCACATTGAGCGGCTCGGATCATCAAAATTTGATCGGGAACTATGAGGTATTTTTTTAGATATTTTTTTGGGTGTCTCCGAAACCGCCCCTATATATATATATGCACTCAATTTCAATCCGAACACGACCAGATTAGCCGTTTGGTACCCGCTTTGCATGGTGCTCGGCATCATCATTTTACACCAACCTATCAAAAGAGTACTACCTAGGAGTAGTACTCAGGGGAGACGAAAGGGACCTAACAAGGAAAAAAAAAATGCAGGCTGTTGGGGTTGTCTGAATGCCCAAAACAAGCAACTAAACCACGAATGAGAGAGATTAATTTCTTTTCGTAGTGGCAAGTTAGACTTAAGATAAGAAATGCTTAAATTTCATTGGTATTGCTTATTCTAAAGTATATAACTAGTCAATACTGCATAGTTCATATAGTCGCGACACGGTCTAATTATTCAATGCTCTCGGAACAAGGTTACATGATGCTAGCTTGGAACACTATAATATCACACATTCTCGTATGAACCTCACATAAATATGTGGTGTTGGAATAATCCGGAGCAACACGTTTGTTCTCCGGAACTACTAGTAAATAATTACTTTGTGACATGCCATACAAATTTTAATTGACCCCAACCACCCTCTCTCTCTAACCCTAAAGACGTCGTCGCCCCGCATCTCCTCCTTACCCTCCCCTCCCAGGGTTTTACACCCTAATGAGTGACGGGGTGGGAGGGATTTTTCCCCCTCGTGGGATTTTTCTATTTCCTCATCTTAGATCTCAGAGGGTTTTTTCTCCTTCCCCCTTCACCCCCATCCTCCAGCACAAACCCCCCTCCGCCGCCCCTCCTCCACCTCTTCCGTCGTGCAGTCCGAAGGTTTTTGGAGGTAGTGCCTTACAGATCGTGGTTGATCGCCGGAGGCGTCCTCCTTGTCGGAGTGGAGATTTAGGTTGGTGGATGAAGTTTGCTTTGGTATGGCGGGCTCTATCCGGTTCCGTTACCGGTTTTTCTCTTTTTTGTTTTTTCTTTGGTGTTCACTGTGTGGGAATTCTCCCAGTTTGTGGGGCTTCTATCACCCCTATGTGGGTGTTTTTTGTTGTTTTCTGCAGTGCTCCAACTATTTGGAGCGATGAGTTTAGTTGAAATTGGGTATAGTCTTTGGATTGAGTCTCCTCCTGTTTGGTTTCTTGATCCCTTGTTTAGAGATGAAGTTTTCTCTTAATGTACTGTTTTTTGGATCTATAATGTAATTATCTGTTATCGTTTTGATAAAAAAATAATAAATTAACCCCACCCACTTCCGAAATGTCACCACCAATGTATTACTTGTTCATATAATTTGGACGATATTAGTTTTTATTTGACCCCATTAAACTAGTAAAAATATTAAAAAAAGACTAGAGTAATAGTGCGGTCATTCTATTTTTTTTCAAGAGAGCTTCGGCCAGAGGTCCATAGTATAGGGACTAATACTGTAATAAGGACATCAATAATTTTGGTACTGCCACCAGGACAATTGGACCCGGTTTCCAAATATAACCTTGTTTTGAAACAAAAGCGGGCACACTTTTCCCCACTCTATTCGATCAAAAAAACGTTTCTAGAAGAAAAGAGAGAGAGAGAGAAAGAGAGAGAGAGAGAGAGAGAGAGAGAGAGAGAGAACGGTTCACGATCATCGTCGTTGCCGTTGTCATCGTCGCCATCCTTCGTCGCCTGCCACAGTCGTCGTTGCCGTTGTCGTCGTCGTCGTCGTCCCCTTCAACGTCGTTATCAGCATCTTCCTTTGACTGGTTCGTTCTGCAAATTTACGTTTTGTAATGGTTCTTTGTTCTGCACATTTACGTTTTGTTTCTCTGTTTCTACACATTTAGGGACTACGAACTGCTTTCTTCCAAAAAATTTAGGTTTTGTTCCACATGTTGTTATGGTTTATTTAGGGTTTCTTTGCTACTGATTATGTTTTATTTACGGTTTGTAGTCCATTGGTTAGAGCTTCTTTGTAATTTTGCAAGATCAGTACTCTGCATTTTATTTGTTCTTACAAATCACTTGACAAATGTTGTTATCTGTTGCATACTCTGCGTTTGTAGTCCATTGGTTAGGGTTTCTTTGCTACTGATTATGGTTTATTTAGGGTTTGTAGTCCATTGGTTAGAGCTTCTTTATAATTTTGCAAGATCAGTACTTTGCATTTTTTTTGTTCTTACAAATCACATGACAAATGTTGTCATCTGTTGCATACTCTGCGTTTGTAGTCCATTGGTTAGGGTTTCTTTACTACTGGTTATGGTTTATTTAGGGTTTGTAGCCATTGGTTAGAGCTTCTTTGTAATTTTGCAAGATCAGTACTCTGCATTTTGTTTGTTCTTACAAATCAGTTGACAAATATTGTTATCTGTTGCATACTCTGCATTTGTTGTCCATTCTTAGTGTATTGGTACTCATAGCACTGAATCCAGAATGATAACGACATTTGTCTGTTTTATTGAGGAACATCCATAAAACACAAGTTGATTGATGTCTCTCTTGTCTATTTTATTGAGGAACATCCATAGAACACAAGTTGGCAGATGTCATTATTTGTTCATCTCTGTGCTATACCATATTTGAAGATTCTTACATATAACAACATCATCCGGTGATTTTGTTCAAATTTTCTGCTGTTTTGTTACAGGAAATGGTGAAAACAAAGAACTCTAATAAAGAATTGGTACTAGTAGTAGATACTATGAAACCATTGCAAGTTATTTTGCCTCCAGATAGGATGAGAATGAAGAAGACACCACGAAAAAAAACAGCAGTACAGAGTCCAAAAAAGATAGCAGAAAAAGATGAAGTTAAACAGCCTGCCTCTCGAAAGAGAACAAGAACAATAGAAGATGAAGAAGAAGATGAAGCAGAAAAAGATGAAGTTAAACAGCCTGCCTCTCGAAAGAGAACAAGAACAATAGAAGATGAAGAAGATGAAGTTAAACAGAGTCCAACAAAGCGAATGACAAGATCTGTCACACAACAAGAGAGAGATTCTCATAAAATGGACAAGAAAGAGAAGAAGAATGACAAGAAAAAGGGACTTAGCCCTGTTAAACAGAAGAAAAACGACAATAAAGAGAAGGACAAAAAGAAGAATATACAAGAAGAAGAAGTAGAGGATGAGGATGAGGAAAAGGAAGAAGAAGAAGAAGAACAAGTTCACAAGCCAACGAAAAAGGAAGCCAATCAAAAATCTAGGTATGGTTTATGACTAGAATACTACAGATGATGAAATCTGTCATACTACAACATATGGTTACTTTGTGACTCATCCGAGGATTCTTCGAACTAGCAAAAACAACACAACTGTGATTCTTCTCAAACTCCCTAATACAAAAGAAACTGTTAGATCTCTCAATGGTTGCATGAATAAACCATTGACAACCAGATTCTGTATGTTTTTTTGAACATTCCGCCGTTACTCTAGTCTTGTCATTCTTCAAAAACTTATAAACAAATCCGACTTCAATAGCATACATTGCCAGACAATCCCTAAATTCTTTTACTCCGCCTCTAAACTCTTGGCCAACATGAGTAATCAACTTAGCCCAACCAGCAGAAAGACGGACAGTCTCGTGGTGCTGACAAAACCTCTCAAGTGGATCTTCTTCTACTTCATGCATAGTACTACTTTGACCAACTTCAAAACTTCTTCGACATTCAACACTTTCAACAACAATACTCCGATTATTATGATCAGCACAAGAAGAAAGCACTTCAACAACTACATCAATGCAACTAACCCCATACGCACCAGCCAATGCGAACATATTTACAAAATCAGCATCATTATCTAGAACGCAATTGTCATGTCCACCTACAGCATACAAAAGTTGAAAACTAGAGGTTTCCAAATTTGGCCACTTCTTAACCAGACTACGGACAACATCGTCAAAGCAGAAATCTCTTCTAACTGATACGACAAGAGTTTTTGAACCATATTTGCACAGAAGAACAATAGAAGATTCCAGACTGGAAATTTAACACCCTCTGCAAGCAAAAAATGCAAAAACAAATATCATTATCTGTCCTATTAATCTGCTCCAAAACTCTGAAAAACAAAATATCATTGTCGACATAGATCTGTTCTATCCATTTAGTCCACAAACCGCACAAATGCACACACACTCAAAAGCTGACTTGTAAATTGGATTATCAAATAAACGAGAGAGAGAGAGAGAGAGAGAGAGAGAGAGAGAGAGAAACCTTCGTCAGATCACAGTGAGAAACCTTCGGCTACAATTCAAACCTTCCAATCGCAGTGGGAAATCTTCGTCAGATCACAGTGAGAAACCTTCGACAGCAATTCAAACCTAAATCTCCAAACCAAACCAAACGAGAAAGAGAGAGAGAGAGAGAGAGAGAGAGAGAGAGAGAGAGAGAGAGAGAGAGAGCTCAACAATTGAAACCATGAGAGCGAGACAGAGGAAGCATTGATCGTGAATTTGGTGGATCGTGAATTTGGTCGTCCCCAAATTCACGACAGTGACGACAGCGAGAACTCTTCTCTCTTCTCAGAGTTTAAATCTGGCCTTTATATACTAAGGGTAGTTTGGTCCGTTAATGGACCTAAGGCTGCATACAAGTGACTATAATGGATCCGCAGCCTGTTAAAAGAATTACCCGGACTAGAAGGCCCAATAAGTCTAGACTGTGGACTCTAGCCCAATTTTCTGTTTTTTCTTTACGATGTTTGCATTGTCACTTTGTTTACTCATTACTAGTATATGGGAGAGTTCATGCAAGTCACATCCGTTTTATTTTGTGGATTAATCGAATCCGTCTTGTTTAGATGAGTCTAAAAGTAAAGAATCATTGCAAAAAAACAGAACAAAGAGGTTCACTAAAGACGAAATAATATCAATTAGGTATTTTTTTTTTGTCTACAGTCGTCATGTATGACTTTGTTTTAACTAGATAATCTGATAAACAATCTAATACTAATTCAAGTTAGGAATCATCTTTTTTATTTAATGGAGGTTATACAATAACATAAAAATAGATGTTTAAGTTGTAAAATCTCAGTTGACAGGGGTCTGCTTAACTATTTTCGGAAAAGTGTGATTGCCATCGGAGCAAAATTTTAAAGAGGCTATTGTTCATACTACTTGCAACCTTTTCAATTCCGATATATATATATATATATATATATATATATATATATATATATATATATATATATATATATATATATATATATATATATTACAAAATAGATCTTTCCAACTATTCAAATTTAAAATATAGCTAGCCGTTTCGAGTGATTGATTCATATAAAGCAACTCGTTAAAACTAGCTAGTCATGTTTTTGGCGCATCTCCAACATTAGTACGTAGGCCTGTCAAAGGACCGGATCCGATCCGAAAAATCCAATCTGGATCCGAATCCGATAACATCGATCCGATAATCCGATAATCCGAATCCGGTAATTCAATACGGATCCGGATCGGATCGGATTAAATCCGTTATTAATCCGAATCCGAACTTTATTTTTTTTTTAAATTTTAATTTTTTTTAAAAAAAATAGTAAAATTTTTATTTTGAAAAAAAAAATGTTTAAGAAGTTGTATTTTTTATTTTTATTTTAAAATTTTAAAATTTTTTTCGGAAAATAATTTTTTTTTGAAAAAAAAATTGTATTTTTTTGAAAAAAAAAATTTTTTTTTTTGCTAAAATTTTTGAAGTAAAAAAAGTTTTCGGATCGGATTCGGATTTCCGGATCGGATCCGGATTTTTTGGATTCGGATCCGGATTCTCACTATCGGATTTGAGTCTTTTCGGATCCGGATCGGATTGTGTTTTATCGGATCCGGATCTGTCGGGTCCGGATCGGATCCGGCCCATTGACAGGCCTATTAGTACGTACTATTATTAGCTCACACAAAGAGAAAAGAATAAAACAAAGTTGTTACGCTCGTACCGAAGCTCTGAGAAATGTAGCTATCTCAGTGATTATTCCTGGGATAGCATTAGCTTCCTTTAAGGATATTTTAAAATGATGTGATTATACCTGTTTTATGAAGTTTGCTTATCATTAAAAAATGGGATAAAATGGAAAGTTGATGAGTACTTGCGGAATTTTAGGACGGGGGGAACACAAGCACAGTAATTGGTGGCTTCGCTAAAAATTGGGTAACGCAAAAGTGATGTTTGATAAGAACTCAAAACGTTGATTACGGCAACATAAAAACTTAATGTACGTAAGACGGTCTTCCGAAAATTAATGTTGGTGCGAGTAATAGTCCAGACACCTTGAGTTAGCCGAGGTGCGCAAGCTGATCCGAACATCCAGTTAGGAATGGCCATCTTGGCCGATCCGTCCGTATCCGATCCGTTATCCGTTCTGAACAGATCGGATTTTTCGGACATCAGGGCGGATTCGGATTTATTTTTCAAAAAAAATTGGAGATCGGATCGGATTTGGAGGTAAGTCTGCCTCCGATCCGACCCGACCCGAATCCGATATCCGATCCACCTTCGATATCCGACTATATAAATACCTCTTATTTTTAGGGTTAGTCAATAGTCAGTTTCCTACCCAATCGACTTCACTTCACACAACCCTCCTCGCCCATGACTTCTCCCCCTTCTCTCTCTCTCCTCCCCAACCCACCTGCCTCTCTCTAAAAAAAACCCTTCGGCAACGGAGAGATCCGGCAATCTCCCCTCAGAAACGCGGTAGTGAGACTCCCTCTCTATGTTAGTTTTATTTTTTTTCAATCTGAGTTTTTTTTTTATTGAGTTCCAATCTGGTTTTTTTTTTCTTCCCAAATTCGGATTCGGATATCCGTTCTCCGTTCGGAGTTCGGGGCGGATTCGAAGGGCGGGTGGAGGGTTCGGATTCGGATATTGCAATATCCGCCTCCGATCCGCCCCGTTGCCATCCCTACGTCCAGTTATTATAAGAAAAAAAATAATCCAGACACCTTAAGTTATTAAAAAAAAAAAAAACACCTTAATGTACGCATTAAGTCAATTACAACGGAAAGTTATTGTCATGTCCTATGATAAAAATCAAGAAAAAGAGCTCAGATTCTAACGATCACATCCATCCGAGTGTGTTGAACTTTTTTACTTGAGAAGTTTTGGGTGCCGAATGAATACCACGTGGCGGTCTCTATCGGCGATCCGAACTGTCCAAGTAATGATTCAACGGCCCAAATTTATTCCTTCCCCCCTCTCTCTCTCTCTCACCCCATCGCTCTCTCCTTGAATCCAAGAGGTGTACTGCTGTAGTTGTAGTGGGTAGGAGCATCCCAGTTTTGTCTTTTTATTTGTCACGTTAGAAAGGAATCTGCATTATCCGACGTCTAATGAGTGAATAGCTAGACCCAGCCATTCGAGCGCATTGTCTTGTTGACAACATTGGCACAAAATCCTCATCTACCTTAATAGTCGGAGGATCTACAAGTCACCATACCACCGATCCCTGGACTTGTTTTACAAGTGCCATTTTGATCGCTCGAAGCACCGGTCCAATTCTCGACGCCATCTCAACCCATAAAAAAAAGTATTGTACTTTCTCTTCATAAGAGTTGAACCTACAACTTCACTGTACCTGAGTGCAACAATACTGCCATGGGTGGAGGCATTAATGGAGGCTCCCGCTCCCGCAAACTTAAAAATTCGAAATAAAATTTACTCTACTAGTTTAATTTGCAGCATTTTGTTTATGCATGTGGTGGTATACTATTGCATTTTAATTCTCAACAATTCATTATGTAATTTGTCTAAAATATTCTATAAAAATTATAAGAACCAAATTAATTTTTAAATATTGCGCTACGAAATATTTTTTCTGTTTCTAGTTGACCAAATTTCCATACGGGAAATAATTGATATCTACGCGAGTTGCACACGATAAGGACTTCAAATGATAATTAAGTTATTAACCCTGTCACTGCGCTAATATAAAATTATTGGTGGGAAGTGGTAGGATTAAATTAACCGTATAAAGTAATGACTACTGAGTAGTACTAGTATTAACTAATCAATGTTAGCCACAGACACTGTTTGCACAAACCAAAGTTAATTAGTGGCACTGTAGGATTTATTAAGATATCCCGCAAGAACAGAAAAGAGAGAGGTAAATTACACTCATCTTCCTTGAAATTGCTGATAAATATATAAAAATCTATAATCTCAGGTTTCAATTTAATTAATTACTCTGACCTCCTTATTATTGAAACTATTTTAATATTTACATTTCTCATACTCCTCTAAAAGATCACACGCCATTAATTTTGATTGTAAAAGAAACAAATGCCTTTCCGCATCGAATAAATATTGAAACATAGCCTTAGTTGCGGATAAAAACTTGGTTTAATTAAATTGGGTCGAGCATGCATATTTCGCGACTTCTTAGAGTTTTCAAACTCAGTGTGCTTGTTGAATGTATTTCTACTGAATTGATTACCTTTCTTTCTTTCTTTTTTTATCAAAAGTGAAAAGATTATATTAATAAACGTCTAGCGGCACTTACAAAACAGAGATCATTACAAAGAATTTGAATAAAGACAAACTAATTGTCTAACAAATAGACTACCTTTCGATGTGGTTCACCTTTGTAATAGATTTCGTTACGTGGTCCTAACTTTCAACACTTAATAAAAACAAAGGATTAAAGAAAAATTAAAAATATTATCCCTCATTGATTTTATTTAAGAAAATATTTTCGCATTGGTAGCGATAACACTAGTAAGTTCCTCTAATCTTATTCGACACTTTGATTTCTATAAAAAGAAGATTTTATAATTTAGTAGTAATTGCTTGAGCACATTTCTGAAGTGATAAAACTAATATTCCTATAATCTTATTCCACACTTCATTTTATCTATAAAGAGAATTCATTTGCGAACTCAACAGATTGAAGATAAAAACTCTACTATGATGATATCAGCAAAAAAAAAAAAATAGCGTTTATATCAACAAATTCACCCAAGTATAATAATAGACATAAAAGTTGTCTCATAAAAGTTGGTAGAACAGATAATGAGAACTTCGTTTCTTAAGCGTTCAAATCCCACTCTCCTTATCCCTAGGATGGTGTACAATATGATTTACTCCTATTTGTTAGTAAAAAAAAGACACTGAAGAAAATGTATGGTAATGTACTAAGGGTTTGTTTTAAATTAAATGTGACATATTTTGAGAGAATGACCAATCTCGAAAAAGAAGAAAATAAATATTTAAAAAAATAAAATTTTTAGCGGAACGGGACCTAACCAGAGGGGAGTTTATTATTAGGAATCTCGGGGTTAGTCAGTGTAATTAACCCAAAAAGAAAAATGGACCCCAACTTCGAATAAAAGCTCCGTCCCGAATAGCGAACCTTCTATGCACGCGTTTAAAGAGGAACGACGCACTGCACGTGCTCTCTATCGTCTGGGATTCGCTAATGTCTTTGCACGTGTCACCCCATCCCACAACCCAATCCAGGTGTTTCCTCTCTCTCTCTCTCGTCTCTCTCTCTCTCTCTCGTCTCTCTCTCTCCTCTCTCTTATAATTACGCCCCACACTTTGAGTTTCCCGTAGATCCTAGGACCTAACCCCCCTGCGAGGACCCCAAACGCTGTCGTTTTCAACCCCTCCCCCACCCCCCAACCTAAAAGTACAACACTTCCGATTATCAGAACAAAATCGTCGATGAAGTGATTCAGAAGATCCCGGCGATGGAGACAGAAATTCAGGCGAATTACACGTACATGGGACGCACCTTCAACGACCTGAACATCAACGACGCCTCCTCCTCCTCCTCCGCCTTCAGCGATTGCAACAGCGACCGATCCGGCGAGTTCACCTCGTCCACGGCGGCGCAGAGCCGCCGCCGCCTCCTCATCGCCTGCGCCTCCGACAACTCCGACGACGACGACCTCATCCAGAACCTCGTCTCCGACCTCGACTCCGGCTCCGTCGACGACCAGAAGCAGGCCGCCTTGGAGCTCCGCCACCTCGCCAAGAACAACCCTGAGAACCGGCTCAAGATCGCCCAAGCCGGCGCGATCAAACCGTTGATTTCGCTAATCTCCTCTGCCGACCCTCAACTCCAGGAGAACGGCGTCACGGCGATCCTCAACCTCTCCCTCTGCGACGAGAACAAAGAACTGATAGTTTACGCTGGCGCAATCAAGCCGCTCGTGAAGGCACTCAGAATCGGTACATCCACGGCCAAGGAAAACGCCGCCTGTGCTTTGCTTCGTTTGTCTCAAATCGAAGAGAACAAAATCTTGATCGGGCAGTCAGGAGCGATTCCTTTGTTGGTGAAACTTCTAGAAACGGGGAACATCAGGGGGAAAAAGGACGCGTCGACGGCGCTGTATAGTTTATGCTCTGTCAAGGAGAACAAGATCAGGGCGGTTGAGTCCGAGATTATGAAGCCGCTGGTGGAGCTGATGGCGGACTTTGGGTCGGGGATGGTGGACAAGTCGGCGTACGTGGTGGGGGTGCTCGTGGGGGTGCCGGAGGCGAGGGCGGCGCTGGTGGAGGAAGGGGGGGTGCCGGTGATGGTGGAGATCGTGGAGGTGGGGTCGCAGAGGCAGAAGGAGATTGCGGTGGCGATACTGTTGCAGGTTTGCGAGGAGAGCGTGGCGTACCGTACTATGGTGGCCCGCGAAGGAGCGATTCCTCCTCTCGTGGCGTTGTCGCAGTCGGGGACCAGTAGGGCCAAGCAGAAGGTAAAAGTTTTACTCCGTCTTATCTTTTATTATTTATTCCGTCTACTTTTTACTCGTCTTTTTGGCTTAACCGTTATAACGGTCCGATTTACCGTTCACAACGCACTGGGAGTCGGCTCCCGTCCGGTCTCCCTCCATCCAGGTTGGTCCGGTTTGGACTGCGTGTGAGCCGCATAATCGAAATCGTTCACTTTTTAGAGCTCGCCAAGAATATTAATTTTGTTGAAAATCAAGTTGATTGAATACCGTTTGATATGATGTCGAAATACATTAATCTTGTTTTAAAAAAAGTGTGCAACCCATTTGACACAGTCATCTGAAACTTAATGGATTTTGAAATCATATCAAACGGTATCCGAGTAACTTCATTCTCAACAAGGTCAATGACGAGTTCTGAAGAATAAACGGTTTTGATCATTGCAGACCCCGAAAAGACTCCTAAATGGCCTAAAATGGACGGAAACTAGATGGGAGCCGACTCCGTCGCATGGACGCAGGGGGGCTGCTGTTCCCAAGGTGACAGCAGACTGTCCCAATTTTGGGGCCCACCTCGGTCTCATTCTGATGATCTGAATCGTTCACTTTGTAGAGCTCGTCGAGTAGAACAATTATGTAAAAAATCAGCTTAATTGGATATCATTAAGTACCTGATTGGAGTCCATATAACTCTCAGTCCATGGGTTATAGTGGATTTGATCCAGTATTTCGGATCCATTCTTTTTAAGATAAAAAGGTTCCGGTCAGGTACTTAATGATATCCAATTAAGCTAATTTTTTGCATAGTTGTTCTACTCAACGAGCTTTACAAAGTGAACGATTCAGATCATCGGAGCGAGACCGGGGTGGGCCCCAAAATAGGGTGCAGCAGCATGCTGCTGTCCCATGGGGACAGCAGCCCCCCTCCCTCCCCGTCACATAGACCATAATGCTCGTTGATAAGCGCGGGAAAATAAGAAACTATTTAAAGACGTATGATGTACAGGCTCATGTGTATCGAACGACTCTGCATTCATAGCCATTAGAATATGTGTTTTTTATGCGGGAAGTGTACAAAGGCCCCGTTCCCGAATGCTAAATAAGTACTTATTTTTAAAAAGGCAATTTCAAGCTAAAAGATAATGGGTTTGTTGATATCTAAAAATATGCAATATAGATTTTGTTTGAAAAATCTCATTGAAATCTTTAATACGGTGCAAAAAAATAAATTCAAAAAATTATTTTCTATTTATATTATTTTTGAATTTGAAAATGTGAAATAAGTACTTATTTTTTAAGAAGGTTTTCTGGAATGGACTCTAATGCAATTATCATTTGTACAACATGCATCTGTGACATTCTATCAATGAAATAATGCCACATGGGCATGTTGTATAAATGGTTGTGTTAATAGATTTTTCCTTTGAAGATGTGTTCCTAACATTGTTCTTTTTAAAAATATCTAATTTAAGAAAGTTCGTGAGAGCGAGAATATAGAACGAGATTTTAGAGCAAGAGCAGAAGGTTCTACTGAGAGATTATTTTATTTGAGTTTAAAATCCACCTAAATGTCGAGGGGTTGACAAGATTGTAAAATCTTTCGACGAATGGATTTGCAGTCTTCCTTTTTTGTTTTTTTAGCTTCAACGCTCTTTACCAGCGCAACCGACGTTGTCATTTTAACTGCGCTTACGCGTTTTGTACGCGTATGAAACGACTGTCGAAGAAACTGTATGAATTAGTCCATGGTGGACGGAAGTCACGGAAGCTCACCTAAAACATCATCCGTCAAAAAAAGTACTACTAGTAAAAAGCTGAGCCGTTAAGAACCCCTCGTAAAATACAGTTTTTGTTGTTTTCGGTTTGTTGTTTTCTCTTCCTTTGGAAATTACTCTGTGACTTTTCAAATAAAATTCGAAGATCATTAGTCCAGACTGGTGGGAATATTCGGCCCTTCGAAAGTGCTATTATGTGACTACTGACTAGAGCTTGTTGCCATTATTTTATTCGCTAGCTAGCTTAAAAGCAAGAAGAGTAAATTATTATAATCAAATGAAGTACCAAAGTGGTAATGGAGAATTTTTTTGGGGATATGTATATGTGGGAAAATAATAGTCCAGAAGGAGGCTATTTTTTTTATGTTCAAAACTCTTATAATAGTGACATCTTTTAGTTTTCAAGTTCTAATGGAGGAGTTGGTCTTAATTAGGACCCGCCACATAATTTTAGGGAAAATTAGTGTCGACTCTAATGATACGTATCTTACGGTTCGATGGATCTAAGGGTAACATCGTTTTGTATCTCTATTACATATTATTTTCAAATAAATCCTACGGTACATACATGGCACAAGACGTATCGCACGATTCGGTATGTGAAGAAGTCGAACAGTATTTTTTCCTAAATGTAGAGTATTACACTTAAATAAATATTCCCGCAATACCTACTCAATTGATGATGCAATGCGTAATCTTTTTTGTTATTGCTAGGCCCAGTGGAGGCACGTACCTTTCATACCAAAATTTTAATTTTTTAGTTTAACAAATAACATAAAAATATTTTTTAATTTACTATTTAACTTTATTTGGAAAATTTCGTATATTTTTCTTAGCGATGTAGCTATACTAGTTATATCGACTGCCACTCCTATTGGTGAGGAACATTTTCTGTTAAAATTGCGTGAAGTGTCAAATGGGAAATTATATGCATGATCACTGATGAGAAATATATAAAGAGTGATTGTGTGACTAGTCAAATTATCATATAATTTTTTTTAAGAACTCAAAACTTGATATAAACTACTAGTATTGTTTGTGGTGTTCTTATTTTCGATGAGAAAGAATTTTGATGATATCATCATCATTGTTTATTAGTACGCTTTTTTTTGGGTTGAGATTTGTTTTTCATTGTCGTCCAATGCATATTAAGCATATTTTATGTTTGAAGATGTGAAATTTTGCATCGCTAGAGTTCTTTTTCAATATATTTAATTAATAAACTTTCTATTTTATGATTGCGTATGTTTATTTTTTACAATAAGTGATTTGTACGGATAGGGAAATTCATCAATACATACTTTTATTTGAGCATGTACAATGCAAAAATTATGAATTCACCGCGAAATATGTAAAATGATATGAACTCAAAAGCGATTCTGCTTCTTCTTCTTTTGTTTTTGTCAAAAGTGAGAAAATTGTACTTGATTAACGTGTTTATCACAGTAATTGTTTATTTTGAGAAGTTTTTGGGTGATGGGCGGGTGCTACACCCGCGGTACCCTGTCGGCAATCTTAGCCGTCCAAACGTGTTTTGGACAGTCTAAGTTTTAGAGAGAGGAAAAAAAAGGAGAGAAAATGGTCAGGTGAAGGGACAGAGAGGGAATAAGTTTGGGTCGTCCAAATTACGTTTGGACAGCTGGAATTGCTGATGGGTACCGTCATGTGGTATCCGTTTGGTACCTAAAAATTTCTCGTTTATTTTCATCGGGAAGTACATCTATTCTAGTACGTAATATATAAAGGGAGAGCACTTTTGTTTCTCCCTTTTTCGAAGTCTTTTTTAGAGGTCAGGGCACGTGCGATGTGTGTGCAAGTCAATTTTTTTTAAAGATTTGATCGAACAAACAATAAGCAGGAAGCTATTAATGCATATATTTTGTTAAAATTTGACTAGCACACACATCGCGTGTGTCCCGGCTTCTGGTTTTAATTACTGTGCTCTGTTTTTTTTCTTTAAGTTTGGAGTATTCAATTGAATTATTTTATTCCATGTTGCGTTGTCACAACCTGATGGAGTGTGCGTTATTTTGTCGGTTTGTGGCGGGGAAAACGTGGGCAGGCGGAGACACTGATTGGGCTTCTACGGCAACCGAGATCCGGCAACACCGCTGCCAACACCTCAGACTTGTCCACTTATCAACATTAGCTCCAATATTCTACTAGTAATCACTCTTTTCCCCCACCGCCAGAAGAAGGAAAAAATAGACAAAAGAAACCGTAGAAGAAAACTGTAAATTGGTAATTTTGGTTGTAAATTCTTCACATGGGTCGTGAGTTTTGGTTTTTTTTCCTGATGAATATGTCCATCTTCTAGTTTGCTTGGACTTTTGGGTTTTTCGAAAGATTGGAAAAAATAGTCTTGTAGTTTGCTTGGACTTTTGGGTTTTTGAAAGATTGAAGAATCTTTTTCAAGTTTTGTTTGGATTGTTCATTTTGTGTGCTCTCGTGGTGAAACGAAGAAAAAAGAAAATCATTGTTTGTGTCCCCGTTTTAGCCTCCTCTTTATTGAGGAACCAAGAAGATAATTGATGTGTTTTGTTCATGCTACGCAAAATAATCTCATAGTATGATAATTGAAACCGATTCTTTTTCTTGATCTCGTTGTTTACTCCAGTTACCTATGATAACAATTTAAATCGTCAAATTGGACTGGATCTTAGTTAGTGTCATATGAAAACCATGTAAGAGAACAAAGATTCATGGTGCCTTACTGAAAAAAAACAAAGGATGTTCGTAATTGCTTGGAAGAAGGTTGACTTTTGTGGGACATAACTTTCGACTTCATTCGAAATGTAAACATTTTTTGGGGGACACCCCTTGTACTTTTCCGGTTTTTCAGCTACACCTCCTCCATCTCATTTTTGAACACTCACACCCCTTTTACTTCAGACACCTCTTTTTTTTTTTCTTGGTTGTAAAATCATCAAATTATCTTTTGGTATACGTTGGATAAAATAAGTAAATTCGTTTGCTATACGCAAGTTTATAGTATATATTTTTCCACAAATGAGGTAGACTTTTAGGAAACAGGTTTGTAAATTTCTACTCCAATGAGAGATGTACCCCAATTTTAGAACAAGAAGACAAGTAATGGGATGTAGTTTCACGAAAGGGACTGCTAAAATAAATATTTTTAGTCTTCTATCAACTTTTTTGGGCCAATTTACATCGAGATTTACCAAAATTTTAATTGGATTCTCTGCTACTCGATGGTGAAATTAGTCTCCAAAGTTAGTTGAGGTGCGTATAGCTAGCTCAAAAGCTTGAGTTATTAAAAAAATAAATTTTAATTTAGTCATCCGGATATAATTTCAGAAATATTACTCTCTCCCTCCCTAAATAAGTATCCGTTATGAAAATGGAATCTTTAATTTTATGCGAATAAATTGAAAAAATTATACGCGGACTCAGGACTCGGACCTTGTCAACGGTTGACGGGTTGCGGGTGGTTGAGGGGGGGTTGCATCGTCAGCTAGGAGTAGGAGGTGACCTTTTCAACGGTTAACGATCACCTCTGACCTAACCACCAACTGAAATGCAGAATCAAAACCTTTTCAAATACTCTATTTAAATAGAACCATATATAGATACTCCAAGTTTTAAGCTATCTTCTTTTAGGGTCTGCGTTCACACACACGCACCCACCCAGGCTATTGCGGTCCTTCCTTCAGTTGGAAACAATTAGGAATTGGGTCATGCGATGCTTTCCTTTCCGCTTTCTTTCGGTGCTTAGGAAATGTTCGTTTCCGTGTTCAACAAGTATTAATTACATACTACGCGCCCACTAGTAATTCTTGATCTTGGGCATCTGGTAATTCCAGTATTTTCGAAAGAGGATTTTAGGCTCGTGCTCACGCTTACACACCCCCTAAGGTTCATAATTCTCCTCAGTGGTGGAGTCAGGATTCGGATGCGGGGGTGACACTGTAATATATTCATACAAGTATGTAAATCAACATGTTTGTGAATTTACCTAACAAAAAAAAAAATTTGTTTGTGAATTCTATTTTTATGTCGCCCACTCACTATTTTTTTTTCCGGTACTTTGGAATATTTCACCCACTCACTGTAATCCGTTAAGGAACATGCAATAAAAATACTAAACTTGGGGTGGAGGGAATAATTACAATACTAAACTTGTGGGGAAAAAATTAATGTCCAATTGTGTTATGTTCCTCTTCAATAAGTGAAAAAATTACAAATCATGTGGAAATTTATGCAAAAATACTAAAATTGTAGGAAAAATTAATGCCTAGATGTGTTAAATTCATCTCCAATTAAAGGGGGAAAAAATACAAACTATGGAGGAATTTATGCAAAAACTTAAAATGAGAGAGAGAGAGAGAGAGAGAGAGAGAGAGAGAGAGAGAGAGAGAGAGATCAGAGCTGATAATCTTGCAAAGAGAAAAATTCAAAAAATTGGTGTACCAAGTTACGATCTCTAGTCCAAGAGTTCCAACAGGACTCTAAGCCAAAGAGCTAAACCACTGAGTGAATATGGTATATAACCTTCGTGTTTTTTTTTATTTTAAGCTTTCTAGATTTTTTTTTAATTTTTAAAACCGAGGGTGAGACGTGGGACGTGCCACCCCGATCCCACGCTAACTCCACCCCTGATTCTCCTTGAGCTTGTGGGTGGCTGGCACCTTTATGAGAGTGTCTCCTATCGTACCTTTTATTTTTTGAAATAATTCTTTAAAATTTTGAACTAAAGAATATAGCTTTCAACCGTGCTTTATCTGCACTCTAATACACAGAGTTCGAAAAATCTTTTTCAAAATGAAGACTGTTAAAATCACTCATTTCACCCTTTTTACCTTCTTGTTTTTTTTTTTTTTTGAACAGCCCTTTTCAGCTTTTTTATACTATTTATGTTACAATACCCATTACATCATTTATATTTTACTTTGGGCCTTGAATTGCTTGGGCAACGCGCACCCTGGAATGGTCCATTACTGTGTTTATGGATCCTTTCCTAGTAGAAGTATTTCTCTTTTTGATGTAAATAACCCATTTCAGTACTAAGATCGAGCATCCGTAGTGGAATAATCAAAAGTTTACACATCATCTTTTGGTTATCCATTTAAGGGGTTGCTAAGATTAGCAATGTAGAAGTCCACAATAGTACAATCAAAATTGAATAACCAAAACTTGACACATCACCTTTTCAACTTATAAAAATCTAAAAATTGGGACATGGAAAATGATTTTTTAAAAATAATTTTCAAACTAATAAAAATAGGTTATTTGAAAAAGAGAAAATAGTTTTTTGAAAACTTTGATTAAAAAAATTGTTTTCGGAAAAAGGTTAAAAAAAAAACAGTTTTTGAATAAAAAAAAAATGGTTCGTTGAAATTAATTTTTTTTAAAAGAACAATTTTTGAAAAAAAAAATTTAAATAAATTGTTTTTGCAAAAAAAAAAACAGTTATGGGAAAAAACAGTTCCAAGTACACTAACAGTTTTTGCAAAAAAATAAAAACTGTTATTAAAAGTATTTTTCTTAAAAACATGTTGAAAATGGAAGAGGGGTTTTTTTTTGGTAATGATGGTGCACTTGATCGAAAAAATGTGGCAACAACTAAATTTGGTTATTGGCAAAAAATTGTTAGTTTTGATTATCCAATGGCCAAAATTTGATTAGTTGCTAGGTTTGGTTATTCCAATGTGAGCTCTTTTTTGAGCAAATGTTCATAACTTTAGCAATCTTTTGGTTTTTGATTCTATCACTGTGGATGGTCTAAAGGGTTGGTTGATATCACACAACCAGAAGATTCTTCCGATACGGCGGACGCTTTGGATCCGACTCTATGAAATTTGATACGTCGAGATAACTCCAAATAGATATGGAACCCAAATCGAAGGAGGACAGGAGGAGGCTTTGAACTTATCAACTCTTTCATTACTGGGCCATCTGGAAAAGCCGGACTAGGCCCGGAGGATGACGATATGGCTGGAAAACTTAAAGCCCAAGCAGGCCATCAGACTAGCTCGATTAGGCCCAGAAGATTTCAAGACGGCTCGTCCAAAGAGGCTACTCGAAATGAAGAGTTGGGCGCGTTTTGGACTTTATAATCAGGCAAGGTTCACTTGGCCCAGTTCTGTAATCAGAATTTGGAATGAGCCGATAACTTGTTCGAATTCGGTTCGAGAGCTGAACAGCCTTCAAAAAAAAATTGTTTAAGCTTGTTTTATTTACGCAACAAACGAAACTCAAACGAGTTTTTAACGAGCAAACAAGCAAATTCAAACTCGAATAGCGTGATTCGCTAAATTGGCACCACTAACAGCATTTTCCAACCTATACTCTTATTATCTATATCTCTTCAAATTTTAGAAAGAAATATGCATCTCCAAACTCATCCTCTATTTTGTCCTCTATTTTTGGAAGACGAGGCTTGATAGAGTATCAAAGACTCATAGACGATATCCTCAATTTCACTGTTCAAATTTTTTACTTTTTTGAATTATTAAAATGTCATTTGTCCAATTGATTTTACATGAAATCACTTGTGTATATAATGGAGTACTATTTTGAATTGGAGATCTCTTAGAGCATCTCCAACCCATCTCTATTTTTCTAAAAGGGAGAATGGTTTCTTTGAAATAAAGTATCGATGCGATTCAACCCATCTCTATTTTGATTCTCCAAAGGGAGACCTTAGATTTGAGATCCCAAGGAACAATTCTTCAAAGTAGAGATTTTAAAATACATACTTTACCTTTTTGGTCTTTGGATAAAATTTCAATACCAGGAGATTTTAAAATTCATACTTTACAATTCTTTACACTTTTGGAGTTATTTTGATAAAATAAATATAACTTTTATTCAAGGAGATTAATGTTTATGAAATTTACCCCATGGGAAACATCTTGGCACGATCTTTACAATGAGACTAATGTTGATCATATTTAATTTAAATTTCAAAAATAAAATAATTGGAGGGAAAATGGAGAATGTGAATTATAGTGGATGTGATTAGTTTGCATTCTCTAAACTGATTTGTTGAATATAATAAATTACTTTGAATCTCCGAACTAGAGGATGTAGAAGTCTAGGGGATGGGTTGGAGATGCTCTTACGAGTCCCAAACAGCTGAAAAAGCTTCAATAAGTCTATTGACGCAGACTTGCTGTACGCAGATCTTGCACAGGTTTTTATGTAGGGCCCGCTATGGGTCTCATACAAATAATCCGAGTCTTTCATTAAATATAAAATATTTTTTCAAATTATCTCGCAAAACATCAGCTCAATCCAATACCTATATGTCTTTGATCCAATCATCTAACATTTCATTATCCTAAAAACCGAATGAAAAGTTTGAGGATTGGATCGAGCATCTATAGGTATCGTATTGAGCTGATTTTTCACGAGAGCCCTTGGAAAATATTTTACATTTAATAAACAGTTCGGATCGTTTGTGTGAGACCCGTAGTTGGCCCCACACAAAAAATATGTACACAATCTGTACCTATTTATATGTGTGAATAGAACAGTTCGAAAAGCTTAACCATATTTTAGGTGGTGGAGCATAAAACAAACTGAACCACATATAAACAAGCTTTGTTTTTAATTTTGACGAAAGAAGATAATACCACTAAATAGTTGGACGGAATGCCAATGAGATCGAGCATTTTTGGAAAAGAGAATTTGGGGATAGCCCAAGAATTATGGATCAAATATACCATGTGGACAGATCCTTTGCCCACGGATGGCTGTGGTATATTTCGAAATTCCACACATATAATCCGTGCTGTTTATTAATTTTAAAATATTTTGCAAAGGACCCGTGTAAACTTTAGCTCAATCAAACAAGTATAAAGGGTAGTGATAATGCCAAAACCATTTTTATTGGTGCCAAAACTCTAACGCATAAAAGTCTTATACATTGCAAATGTTACAAGCCTTTTGTACATTAGAGTTTTGACACCAACAAAAACGGTTTTGATATTATTATTTTCCAAGTGTAAATGCTTGATCCAATCTTTCAACTTTTAATTTAGAATTGAGGATCTTGAATTAACGAAATGTTAGCCAATTAGATCAAGTACATGCCCTAATCCTATTGAGCTTTTTTTTTTATTTTTTAAAGTCACTCGAAAAATATTTAGAGTTAATGGACAATGCATATTATTTGAGAGTCGGCCCCACAAAACTATTCGTCCACAAAGATATGTGCACATTGTCAACACTAATTTTGGATGATCAGACTAACGGACAGAACACACAGATTCTTTCTTTTCTTTTTTATTTTGCTTATATTATATACATCAATGAGAATTAGCAGATAGTTTAGTATGTTTAGATTTCAGAGGTTATTCATAGCCCTAAATTTCAAACGTCCACGACGGACTTCATCCCTGGCCTTTCACATGCGGAGGACTAAAAGAATGCCAATTGGACTAGAATCCATCGGCGCACACATATTCTTTCAAGCATGAGATTTTTCAACAAAAGTATATACATAAGAAAAGTTTTCCTATCATTTTCCATTTTCCTCCGTTGGCATTTGCCAAATAAAGTCAGAAAAGAAAATGAAAGCAGGGACAAAACAGTAACACCAACAAAAAAAACAAAAACAAAAAAAAAAACAAAAAAGAGGAAGACACAAAAAAATGGTTACGTCATCACGTGACCATCACGTGCAGATCCTTATCCTCAAACGAAGATATCGATGTTTTTTAACCTCTAGCCTCCACAAACCTTATTCGCCAGGTGTCCAACATCTCCACTCTTTATTTCCAATCTGTTACTAAATTAAAAGTGAAAGAGACTCCCTTGGGTCCCCACACAGTATGTAGATGTACTTATATCCTTATATCTTGGACCCACAACTATATGATACTTCTGCCGTGCCGAAAATATTGTCCCGTCGACAAAACGAGAACTTAGAAAAGAAACGCAATCGACGTCAAAATGTTCGAATTTCTTTTGATAAAATGCATGAGTTTTAAGGTTTCGTTTTGTGAACTGAACAATCTTTTTCAGACGGAGATGGTATTATTATGGTGGGCCCCGTAGCACGACTAGTCACCGTGGGAGGTGACGCCGGATAACCGACGCCAGCAACGGCGGGACGCTCAGGTGGGGCAAGTGGCCCTCCGTGGGGAGCATCTCCACCGTGTTTCGCCCGCCGAGGTGGGTTTTCAAGTACACCGCCACCGACGCGGGCACAGAGACGTCCCTGGCCGTCTGGATGATGCAGCAGGGGACCTTGACCAGGCCCAAGACGCCCCTCAAGTCGCTGTTGAACACCGTGCGCGAGACGAAGAGGGAGATGTCGGGCCGCATGTTGAACAGAGTGCGGCTGAATTCCCGGACCGCGGCCGGGACGTCGGCCCCGACGGCGAGCGGGGCGTAGCCGTGGACCCAGGCCTCGTAGTTGGCTTCCATTGCGGAGAAGACTCTCTCGACTTCGGCCAGCTCGAATCCGCCGTGGTAGTCTCCATCGTTTAGGAATCTGATCACGCAATTGCGAAAGTTGTTAGAACCCAAAAACAAGGGGGAGGAGAATAGAATCCAAACGCGGGAAATGCCCGGGACGCGGAATATACACGTCCGGACACATATGTGACGGACCGTTCGATGCGTGTGAAACCACGTCTACAGTGTGTCACATGTGCATCGAATGGCTCGGGCAAATATATGTCTCTGATTTGTGCACTCCTTTTCTTGTTCGTAGAATGTCCTATTGTAATAGGACAAAAGGAGGACCGGTAAACAATTCGGAATTTGCAGGATTCGACATTTGAGCTAATTCTATAAGGAAAAGTCTATTTATTAACACTCCCAACTTTTACAAACAAACTTACAACCGATTTCTGATATTAGTACATAGGCTCTATTGTTTTGATGACCGAAAACGTTCATCTCAGAGAGCGTGTTGAATGGTTAATCATAGTTGCAACAAGAGCCAAGAATCAGTCGCTTGTGTCTTGCAGAGTAATACTGGGGAATTCGATTGTCGTAAGAGTCCAGGTACGGGATTTTCGATGTTCGTATCAATTTTCAATTGTTTATATATATACAATATGTCACTTATTTGACAATTTACGATTAGTTTTATAATACAAAGTTTTCAAACAATACAATATCCAGACAGTTTTCCAGATCGTCTGAATGTACGAATGTTCAATGGAAGCCACATGTATTCACCCAACACTGAATGCATTTGTTTCTGAATTTGTGTCCAAATGCTGTAATAAAATTATTGAAATAGATACTCTCCTGCAATAGGGAAAACCCCAATGGGCAATGTCAACAGAAAATCTAGTCACAAGGGTTAGTCCGGTTCAACCGGTTAGTTGGTGGATTTGCTCTACACAATTGAGCAAAGTTCAATTCTTGGAGTCAGACCATAACAAAGTAATTTCTTGTGATTCACTAGTTTCGGTGCGGATGACTTGTCTTTCACCGGATCGGAGAGGAAATCAGTTGAGTTGCGCGTAAGCTGACACTCAAGTTTTCGAGACAACCCGACAACAATTCAATCAACAATTAAAATTCAACTGATTAAAAAAAAATCAAGCAATGCAACATTTCATTTTGGGGGTTTAACCCATTTTTATTACCTAGGGGAAGCTCCAATGAGGATGAGTTTAGTAAACAGCTCAGGGCGGCGAATGGCGGCGAGGATCCCGATCATGGCGGAGACGGAGTGGCCGACGTATGAGCAGCGCTCGACGCCGAGCGCGTCGAGTATGTGCAGCAGGTCGTCGACGTAGGAGTCGAGGGTGGTGTACCGCCGGAATTCGAAGTAGTCGGGGTTGACGCTGCCGGCGCAGACGAGGTCGAACAGGACGACGCGGTAGTAGGGCAGGAACGAGGGGAGAATGCGCTGCCACGCCGACTGGTCGGTGCCGAAGCCGTGGGCGAAGACCAGGGTCCTCTCGCCGGAGCCCACGACGCGGACGTTCAGCGCTTCCAAGAGGCTCTGACCCATTTGGAGAGAGAATTGGAGAGAGAGAGAGAGTGAGGGAGGGGAGAGAGAGAGTAAAGGGGAGAGAGAGGATAATGGGTAGGTGCGGGGAGTTGAATATGGTGGAGTACTGTGTGGTTTAGATACATGTCAAGTCTTCGTACGTTAGCCACCTATTTATATAGGATTGGTCTGAACTCTGAGAAATTTTTGGACGGCAAGCGAGCAACACGTGATACCCAAACAGCGTATTTAGGCCGTCAATTTTTGTTTTGGGTAGCTCAAATTTGAAAAAAGAAAAAGGAGAGAGAATGGTGGGATGAAAGGAGAGAGAGAGTTTAAATTTATGCTGTTCAACATATTTTTGGACGGCTCGAATGAACTGCTCGGACAGTGTATACACCTCCACGTGGTTGGCACCCAAAAATTTCTCAATACTCTGGAGAGAGGATTTTTCCCAAGATTGGTGGCTTTTAAATTTCCTTTTTTTAAATGGAACAAAGAAAATTCCGTTTGGGGAAGAATGAGTGGGTTCACATCTAGGCCCGTTTGGTACCGCCTTATTCCTGGATAGTACTTTGCGAGAAGTTTTTGGGTGCTGGGCGGCACAATCCATGTGATACATGTAAGCAATTTCAACCGTCTAAATGTATTTTGAACGGTTCGGATTTTAGAGAGAGAAAAAGAGGAGAGTGAGTGGTCGGGTGGGGGAGAGAGAATGAATAAATCTTGATCGTTCAAAACACGTTTGGACGGCTGAGATTGTCGACGAGTATCGCCACATAACAGTAACGTGGCTTTTTGTGGTTTGTTTGTTCTTATTCAAAATTTTTTTGGAAAATAATTTTGCCACTTTATTTTTTGTTAACGTCACTCCCTTCCAAGTGTATTTTTGCACAAAAAATACATTTGCAGGGGAGTGGCATTAAGAAAAAAATGGAGTGGCAAAATCAATAACCATTTTTTTGAACCCAAACTTTTGCGCCAATTTTTTTTGAAATATCTAAGAAAAAAATCCCAAAAAATTGGATGTTTTGAATTTTTTCTTAGATATTTTCAAAAAAAAAAAACGAGAGATAAAAGACATAATTTTTTACTTTTCTGATTCTTCTCATTGGGACAAACTAATATTCTGCAAAAAAATTGATGCAAAACTAATAATCAGTTGTATTTTTCAAATTATTGGTTTTGTTCAAACAACCATTTGAACAAAAACAACCAACAATCCACAAATATAGGAAAAATCATTCAACAGACTCAACCCATGTGGTTATCTTTTGTTTTGATAATTTAACGTGTTCGAGTCAATTTACATGAATTTGGATTACATCATTACATATGTGATTATTTTTAACATAAAACTTGCAGAGACGATGAAATCACTCATTACCGACCAAGTACATCAACTTCAGCAATTCTTTTTCAGCCTGATCGGTTATATATGTATTTTCTTGACTTATGTAATCTGTCTTGCTCGATTGCGAGAAATCTAAAATTCGATTCTTCAAGTGGTTCGAAGGCTCTATTTGTTTGACAGTAAAATGTTTAGGTCCACCATAAGATGGAAAGCCTTGTAATTGGCTACATCAGATCGCCCTCTGTTTTCCAGAGTTACCAAAGATGTGGATATCTCAGAGACAGAAACTGCACATTTACGGCCCGTTTGGATGCAGAGAAAGAATTGGGGGTATTAGTTAATAAGAGGGGATAAGATAGTAGGGGGTATTAGTTAATAAAGGATGACCCACATTAATGTGATGTTTATGAAGGAAAGATAAAATAGTAGATTGTTTGGATGAGGTATTAGAGAAGGGGGATTAAATAATACTTGGTTTGGATGGAGGATTAATAAGGGATATAAGGAAGGGTGGATGATATAAAAAGCTATCAAATGACCCTTTTGCCCTTGTATGGTATTAAATTAGATTAGTCATTAAATTAAATATAAAATTGCAAAATTTAATAAATTTAATTACTTTTTCATAATTAAACAATAATAATTCAGTTCACTAATTAACTAATTAATTTAATACATATAAAAAATTAAAAAGCATTTTTAAAGCATTTTTTTAATTTCGTTTTTTTAGTGGGAAAATTTTAATACCTTTTTTTTAGTGAGAGCACATGGCACACATGCACATGATAATTTTTCTTTTCTTTTCTTTTCTTTTAACCCTCGTTCTTATCTTCTGGGTCCAGGTAGCTCTTGACTTGAGAGAGAGAGAGAGGGAGAGAGGAGAGAAAGAACAGGAGGAGAAGACGAAGAGGCAGAGAAGAAGAATAAGAACTACAACACTCCCTTTCTCCAATCCCGGCTAAACATCACAGGTTCGATCTCCAATCTGCTGGTGTTCCTCTTGTTCTTCCTATTTCGTTGTTTGTTGACCAGACGAAAACCCAGGAGGGTTGAGGGTTGTGGGAGGGGATTAGGAAGGGCAAAATTGTCCAAGAAGGAGGGGGATTGGGGGGGATAATTTATGGACACCTCAAACCCTATCCGAAAATAATACCCCTCATTACCCTCTTCTCCGGTCTTCCACAAGAAAGGGGATAAACGAAGACCTCTCAATTTGGCTTCCCAAACCAGGTCTTAGAGATGGGCCCAGGTCTAAGGGAGGGGTTATAACTTATCCCCCTTCCTTCTCCGGCATCCAAACGACCCCTTAGATCGTGGGTGGTTGCCGTGCTACCTCATCGTATCCCCTTGGCCACGGATCACGACGCGTGACAGAATTCTTCTGTTTCAATAAAAATCAGGTTTGCGATATGATGTTAGACTGCACAAAGTCGTCTGTGTTTTTAATAGTTTGGATTTGTAGGAAAGTTCTTCTTGAGATGAATTCGTTCCGGAGAGAATCTTTTAAAATTTGATTTTATTGATTGTCGGGATAGATTACCGAGATTCAATCACAAAAGTTTAGAAAAAAAAACCGAGGATTTTAAGTTTTTTTTTGGATAAAAGTGAGAAGTTGTATTGAGGTAAAGCTTAATGGCACTTACAATGCATAATTCATCACAAATATCTTGGATAAAACCAAATTAATCGTCTAAATAATACAAAACATGAAAGATGCAATGCGGTTTATGTCTTTTCAACCTAACCCAGACATCGCCTTGACGCATAATTTTCTGAAATGGAGAAGAAAGGTAAATGTGGCGGCTAAAGTTGTTAGATTTCTTGGAGGGTTCCAATCTAAAACCAATTGGCAATAGGTGGAGTAGCCTCTAGATTTTATTAACCAAGCTTGAGTGGTTGAGATGAACAATATGGGACAAGTCTAACACTCCCCCTCACATGCAGCCCGGATGCACGTGGAGGTACGAATTTAGGAAACCAGGAGATTTGACTCGGGCGACCCCTCACATGCAGCCCGGATGCACGTTGATGTATGAATTGATGAGTTGACTCGGGCGATGGAGACTTGACCACACGATGTGAGACCACCTAAGACCTAGCTCTAATACCATGTTAGATTTCTTGGAGGGTTCCAACCTAAAATCAATTGGGATTTGTCCCACATCGGTTAAATATCTCCTCCAAAACTAGTACTCCCTCCGTCCCTAAATAAGTGTCCGGCGCGCAAAACTAGGCTTTACAAAACAGGCATATTTTTTATTAAAAAAATTAATTTTTTTCCACAATCTAATAGAACTCATTGCTATCTATTGATTTGTGAAAAAAAATTAATTTTTTTAACGAAACAAATGCATTTTTTTGAACTCCTAGTTTTGCGCGCCGGACACTTATTTAGGGACGGAGGGAGTATATGAGTTTGGGCAGTCTCTCCACTCTTTGCCAATTGGTTTGGAGTTGGATGCTTTAACATGGTATCAAAGCTAGAGTTTCGGAGGTTTTTCCCCTTTTGTTTGTGCCATAGTTGCACTTTATTTCATTGTGATTCGTGTATTCTGAATCCTTTGTTGACCTCTCCACGTGCGAGTTAGGAGTCGCACGTGCGGAGGAGTATTGGAATTTGTCCCACATCGGTTAAATATCTCCTCCAAATCTAGTATATGAGTTTGGGCAGCCTCTCCACTCTTTGCCCATTGATTTGGAATTAGATGTTTTAACAAAAGTTTTGGAGGGGAGAGTGAGGGAGGAATATACGACATTCAAACTTTGTTCCGTCCTGTTCAAATATATATATATATATATATATATATATATATATATATATATATACACACACACACACAGTCCGTCTCCCGTGAGAACCACCTCATTTTAATAAAATGCGAACCTCCCTTTCCCGATTGAATTTCGATGATCCGAGCCGCTCAATGTGTTCATAACGTGATTTTAAGGGTACTCACAAGAAATCAGCAAAAAAATGACCGGGGGTTTCATCCGAGCAGTTTTTGTTTATTTTTTATCGAACGGTTCAAACAAAAACTTCTCGGATAAAGCCCTTTCCGGTCATTTTTTTTGCCGATTTCTTACGGGTATCTTTAAAATCACGTTCTGAACACATTGAGCGGCTCGGATCATCGAAATTCGATCAGAAAATGAGAGAAACGAGAAAGTCCGCATTTTAACTAAAATAAGAACTCCCTCATTTGAAACTGACTGTATGTGTATATATGTGTGTGTGTGTGTTACGCCGAGATATGCTCGGCCTTCAAGGCTTTAAAAGTAGATTTCTAGCGGGTGGCCTAGTCTTTTGAAAGCTTGCGGAAAGAATTGCCAGACACATCAGAGAGAATGAAAATTGTTGCTGTCAATACTATCGATAAACTACAAGTTGCTATTTTGAACAGATAGCAACTGTTCAAAAAAAAACTACAAGTTGCTATTACTGACGGTGCTTCAACATTTCCAAATTTTGCATCAAGAAAAGCAATTTCGCAAAAGGCGTTTGGCAGCTCCACTGGTACTAAAAAAGGATGAGCTCATATATATATATATATATATATATATATATATATATATAAAGAGAGAGAGAGAGAGAGAGAGAGAGAGAATCTCTTTCAGGTAATGGTGTTTTTATTTTAAATAAAATGTGGACGTCTCATTTTCTCATCTTTTTCGATCAAATTTCGATGATCCGAGTGTGATTTTAACGTATTCAGAACGTGATTTTACGTGTACCAGCAAGAAATCAGCAAAAAAAATGACCGGAAAGAACTTGATTTGAGCAGTTTTTATTTGAATCGTTCGATAAAATACAAACAAAAACTGTTCGGATCAAGTTTTTTCTGGTCTTTTTTTTTTTTTCTGATTTCTCGCGGGTACTTTTAAAATCACGTTCTGAACGTATTGAGCAGCTCGGATCATCGCAAATTGGTCGAGAAAGAGACATCATTAACTTAATACGATAAGAGCGCCCTTACTTGAAGTTTTATATATATATATATATATATATATATATATATATATATTTGTAGACGTATAGGGAGGATATCCTCCCCATACGTGGATCTTTCTAGTATACATTTTCGAACTTCTAGTCTTTTTCTCGACTCCATGCACTTGTGTGAAGGTAAGATTCGAATTGAGGGCTAGCGTTATTGGATGGAAGCCTATTTGTAGTGTTGCATGTTTCTCGTATATAAGAGTACGAAAATAATTTTTTTTGTGTGAAATCACATAAATCGACTTTGTCTTGAACTTTATTCTTTTATTATATAAAGGAAAAAAAATGCTTTGTTCAATTCTTTTTTTTTTTTGTTTGGGGGGTGGGGGCTTTGTTCAATTCTATTGTGGTCTTTAATTGAAAGCCATTAAGATATCCGTTTATGATCCGTATCGTTTATTTTTTAAAACCGCTTACAAAGTTAAAAGTTGTTAGGATAATAGGATACGAATAAGTATATTTACATAGCGTCAAATATGTAGTACTTTTAAAACCAAGGAAGGCCAATGCCTCCCCTCCGCACAGCTCCGCCCCTGCAGCTAGGCTTACAACGGTAATGATAGGCGCTTCATCTTGTTGGTCTTGTTGAAACGTCAAAAAAGTTACAGAAGTATTGTGTTTAGTACAATAGAGGGTGTAATTTAAAAGGCAAAATTCCCCTAAAAAAAATTCAAAAACACAAATTATCTTCAAATTATGATTAAAATAAACAAATTATCTTCAATCAATAAAATCACACGACAATGTGTAATGCTGGGGATGAAAGAATTAACCGAAAAACCGATCGAACCGAATATTTTTTTTGCAATTTCGGTCGATTTGGTTGTTAGGTCAGTTCGGTTCGGTTTCAAAATTCGAAGAAAATTAAGGTTCGGTTCATTTTCGGTTTATGGGTAAATAGGACCGAAATGAACCGAACCGAACCGAAATATACTCTTGTGCATTCTTTTAATCCTAGCCCTCCATCCCAGAGCTCCTCCACATGGATGGTCATAGAGAACTAAAACCCCTCCAGTAACAGCTGGACCCAACTACCATAAAAAAATTCAAAAATAGATAACCCCAAATCTCGTGCGTCTCTTTCTCTCCATATCTCTCTCTCTCTCTCTCTCTCTCTCTCTCTCTGCCATACATGGCAGCAATCTATGCGCCTCTTTCTCCGACGATGGCGCTACACAGATCAGAGAGCTCTCCTCTCTCCTCTCTCACACCAAGTCCGATTGGAGAGCCTCTCTCTCTCTCATCTCACTCGAAGTCGGATGTTAAGATTAATCTCGATCGCCGAATGCATAATCCAAGATCACATCGGACTGGTTCAGGGTTCATCGATTCATCCGCCGGCCAAGTTTGTCATTGGTTCTTCAACTTCTTCTCCTTGGACCCAAGTCGGCGAACCGACAAAACCGACAAAACCGAACCGCTTTAATCACCACCAAACAGAACGGTTCCATTCTTGCACTGGTCGGTTTCGGTTCCTGATTTTCAAAAACCGACTGATTTGGTTCGGTACAAAAGAGTGTAAAAAACCGACCGAACCAAACTGATATCATCCCTACGTAATGCACATGCTCAATGTGACCATGTTTTCCACATGAAGAATCTCATCCATCCATCTATCTTGTGGAGGAATTGGCCAAATTAGTAAACGTACACAGACTCTAAGAAGAATTAAGTGTAAAACAAAGAACAATGGACGCAAATATTTTACGTGACTTCTACTTGTAAAGTTGAATATGTTCACGACTCACACTAGCTTTCACTATGTAAGTTGTAATGAATGAAGAATATAGTACAGTTCCTTTTTTACTAATATTTTTGCACTATAACTTATCAGCTTTTGTGAAGTTACATAATCAATTACGGTATCACCGTTGTTCAGTCATCAAAGCACAAATTAAACCAAATCAGATTTCGCAAGCTCATCTTACACATCTAGCTATCTATAGATGAGGAGGCAGCAATGATGGGGCCATGGAAGAATCTGATTCAATTGTGGGTAAGGAAGCCTTCACCTCTCCAGAAAAGGGTATGCTCTGCATATGCCCTGGTCCCTCTTTTTCTTTCTTGTAGCCGCATCCTTTGTTTCTCATTGGCCCATAAATTAACCACCACACCTTGCCTTTCCTCTCTCTTCCACTCTCTCTCTCTCTCCAAAATTTCCCCTTATCTGAAAAGGATTGGCCAATACCAAACAGCACCACCTCTCTTTCTCTTTCTTAAAGTAACGAATCTCTGCCGCAAACTCTAATTATAATTAGCCTAACTAAATGATCATCATTAACCTCACCTAAATCGGCTGAGATAGGGCGAGGGGTTAGTGGTTACCTTTAACATGAATAGTATTAATCACTCAGAAGGATAGACATTGGAAGTGTTGGTGTATAATAATCTCGAAAAATTATTCAATACACCGGAAGTATATCCTCTTCCCTCCTCACATAATATATCGGGCCCTCACATGTAGGCCACGCACGTTAGTGAAGGGATGGAGTATACTCCCGGAGTACTGAATAATTACCCAATAATCTTTACCTCATACATCATCTTGCCTTGTTTTTTCCTCCTCGTTTTGTGACTTCGGGTACAACACTTCGTGAGAGCTTTCGCACCAAACTTAACAAATTTGGAGCTAAATTATACCCAAAAAAGCTACTCACTTTTTACACTCCCCATACATCAAACTCTCTATTTTAACTCTACCCTATTAAAGATCTTTTCATTAGCTTTTTTTTAATCAAATACGCTAAATAAGTTAGAATATTATAAATGCTAGCAAACGGGGCCATAGTATAGTGATAGACAGTTGAATTTGAATTTTTTATGATGTATATCTAAACTTTGTGCAATGAAACAAAGATTTGCATTGTATGGCAATTGATGGACTGGGGGATCGACTTGCTGTACCTTCAAAATAAGATTCATGCGAGCTCAAAAAATTGAGATCCTAATGAAATTTGTTTTGAACTCACAGCATGCATTGACAGTGCATGCACGTGGCTTGTCCATTATGCACTTTAGGGATTTGCTCCCTCCTGTGGTTTGAGGTTCAAACCCTGCAGGTGTTTCGATCGTACAGAGCTTTGCAAACAAATAGTCAACTTTCGATTATTCATTTCTCATGCTACAAATGTACTTGGTTCATATGCATATCGATATCGGATAATTCCTTTTCTTACATGGATGAAAGCATAACGAGGGCTCTAAAATAAGAGTAAATAGTTTACATAAACTGTAATGCGTCCCGTTTTAATCATCACATGATAAGATCTTGCGAAATACCCTAAGTTGGTAGATGAGTTATATGGAGTTCGGGTCCCACTGAGCGACCTTGGCATATTTTGAAACTTCGACATTTACCTATTTATATCAATGGGTACAGGGTCCGTACAACCTTGTGGAGGTAATGGACCTATCTTTAATTGGTTTGATGACTCACTGGGCTTATCTCTTATCCGCACCTTTTATATCCATTCTTTCCCCCCGCCGCCCCCCCCCAAAGTCTACACCGATTGCTCAACATTCACAGTTTCTTCATCGCTCTCAATTTCACCATCAAACGTATTTTGGACGGTACGAATTTTAAAAAGTCTTTATAAAATCCGGACTATTGATTGACAAGACAAACGGTGAGATGTTGAGCGGTGAGTGTAGCACCTGTGAGAACCCACCGTGGAAATGAAAGAATCCCACATCGGTGGATGTGGGAAAATATTAAATGGTATATAACGATTTCTGACCAGCTACTGTATAATTTCAGGTTAATCTTTTGAGTCACGTGGTTAAGCTAAGGGTAAGCAGGTCAGCTGCCGCAAGTCATTATAGTTGGTATCAGAGCACAATTCTGATCTACATTGTGGGGGCCACCTCTAGAATCCGATACGAGCACATTGATTGTGTTGTACAGAGCTAAGTGTTACACCATGACCACCAGAGGAAGATTGTTGGGCCAATGCATCATAAGGTGGGGTAATTGTGAAAACCCACCATGGAAATGAAATAGTTCCACATCGGTGGATGTGGGAATGTTAAATGGTATATAACGACTTCCGACCAGTTACTGTATAACTCAAGGTTAATCTTTTGAGCCACTTTGTTAGACTATGGATAAGCAGGTCAGCTGTCCTGGGTCGTTACAGCACTGATGTCTTTTTCCCCAATTAAGTGTTCTTGTTGTGCCAATAAGCAAGTCACACTTGTGTGTTTAGAAGGTGTCCACTTCTAACCTGCTATTAGGGACGGATCAGGAATTAGGTTTTGGGGGGTGAATTTGACAGAAAATTGTTTTTACGTAATCATATTACCAAGTCTTTAATGTTTTCGTGTTGTTTTTTTTCTTTGCATAGTGCTATCACATTATTTTCAGCGTAATATGTCTATGTCTATTTATGTTCATTAGATTAAACAAAAAGGTGGTGGTATGTTCATTTTTTTTTTTATCAGGTTGGTATGTTCATAACTTTTAAATTTATCCTTTGAAGCTCATTGTGATTTGGTGCTAAAATCTCCATTACCTATAGAACTCTTAATTTTATTATGTATGATTATTGACAAAAAGAATATGATGTATGAACCATTGTGAGTGCTTACGAAATTTTTTTTTTTCTTCTTATTTTGAGATTTTAGCTTTTCAAAATCATTTTGGAATGTTTACCAAAAATTCTAGATAACAGATTTTCGAATTCTATAGATTTTGAAAACCTAAAAAAGAAATTAAATTATGAAAATCTCAAAGCTGGATTAATTTGGGTAGCTTCTGGAGCTTTAATTTTGAATAAGATCTTAGACTTCAAGTTCTAGAAAAGCTGAAATTTTTTTGAGGTAAACAATACTAGCTTTTATTGTAACTTGATTATAATTTCATAGCTATGATTAACATGTTTATCTGCTTCTACTAAAATATAAAATCTGTAGAACAAAATTTGAAATTATAATCTAAAATCTGTCTCCAGAGCTATCGCAAACGCGCCCACTATAAAACGAATTGAAAATATATTGGATTAAGGCTTTGGGATATATTCTATGATTATGAGGGGCCAATTGGATAGATTTTGTGAATTTTTTTGACGAAATGCATATTTATATGGGGTGTATAATTGCCTTCCCTCCATCCCTTCCTGCTATTATGATCTCAATCGTTGATTTTTAAGGCTGGACAAATTAATATTTATGGCTTGACAAATAGACCGTTAATTTTTGCAAAAATATCAATCATAAACATGATCCAAGTCATTTATTTTACCCAAAAACTATGTAAGGGAAGTACGAATATAAGATTAGATAACTAAATTATTAAGACACAATTAATTTGATCATATAAATATCAATATATCGTTCCGCTAAAATTCTTATTGTTTTTATAAGTACTATTTATTTTCTGTTTTACGAAACAAGTTATTTTTTCAAATTCAAATAACTACTTATTTTAGTCAGTGGATCGAGATCCTGTACAAATCAAACCATCAAAGTCAAAACAGCAGACAATTGTAACATCAAGGGTGATGTGGAGGACAGCATGCAAGCACTCTTGATCCTTTTTTTCCCCACTTATAAAGTTTAGCATCTGGCTATATATGTCGACATTGTCTAGGTTTGAATGAGATGGGTTGATCAATAGGAATGCTAAAAATCAACCTGAAAAGGGTAAGATTTGTACGAAGGGAATGTGAAAGGATTAGAGAAATTTTTACCGAATTTGCAAAATTCTGATAACATACGCAAACAATACGTTTCTTGATTCTTATATCATCAAAAAAAAAAAAAAAAATCAAACTTCACCTTTCTTTTATCCTTTCTACCCCCCTCTCCTCTCAACCGGTTCAGGATTATCATCTTGCCAACTTTTCTCTGGGATATGGGCGGCATATGATTATCGAGGTGTATGGATGTAGGTCTGTCAATAAACTAGATCCTATCAGAATTCGATAACGTCGATCCGATAATTCAAATCCAGTAATTCAAATTCGGATCGGATCAAATTAAATTCATTATCAATCCGAATCCGAATTTTATTTTTTTATTATTAATTTTTTTAAAGTAAATTTTTTATTTTGAAAAAAAAATGTTTAAGAAAGTATTGTAGGAGTATATACAAATGAATAGGAGGAAAAGATAGTCATTGATTAAACACCCTGACGCCTGACGGCAGATCCCTTTCTCTCTCTAAACAGACAACCCAAACCCTTTGCCTCCTATTTTCAAATTTCGGGGGGAGGGGTTGTTCTCTCGTTTTTTTTTCAGGTACCTCGATGGTGGAGTTTGACAGATCTGGATAGTTCTCTTCGGCCGGTGCTTCTCTGACTATTTTTGGAATCAGCGACGTACGGCGGGTTCACGGCGGTCGGTTGCACCGGGTTGGAGAGTTCATCGGCATTTCTCGTATGCGCTCCGTCGCTCCCCTAGCCCGGCTCCAGCTATTGCTCTCGATGTTCCGTTGCCCTTCGGTTGTTTTTCGTTGCCTCTCCGGTTTCCTCACGTCTCTCTTGCAGCTTCTCCTTGGTTTCACTCTCCCTATCGCGTTAGTTCTTTGAAACAATTTCAAAGATTAATAAAAAAATTTGAGAAATGATTTTGTTACTTCTTTTTTTGTTAACGCTACTCCCCATACACTTGCAGGGCAGTGGCGCTAAGAGTGACAAATTTAGCAGCCAAATTTTTTTGCTATTACTATAAAAAAGAAGAAGAAGTAACTAGTACATAAAAAAACAGAATAGGCGTGCTGAAATTGTACCCATCCTGAACACAATGGTGTACCGGCGCAGTACCCAGATACCAAAACGTACGTATCATGTTTTTGGTGCATTGCACCGGATACGTATTTTGCTTTACCGTAGTGTGTAGCTGTACGAGTACATGACAGTAACCGTAGGGCAACATTATTAAAAAGTAACCGTGGCTTCATAGGAACTAGGAAGGAAGGAAGGAAGAAGCTTCTTGTTTCCTTTTTCTTTTTTTTTTTTCTTTTTTATATCTGTTGTCTTGTTTTCTTTCTTTCTCCCTTTCTTTTTTGGAATACTCCTACTAGACTAGAAAGGACTTCTGTTGGATTCCAAGTCAGTTCTGTTTCGAGTCATTCTCTCTCTCTCTCTCTCTCTCTCTCTCGTATCATAATTACCTAGGGGATTTTATTGTAACAAATTCGAGGCATGCATGATAATGATTAATGGCAGATCCCAACCCATATACTCCTATGTAGTACAGTACTGTTTGTTTTCTTCATCCAAGTCTTTCCACTGCCCAATTCCTGAGATGTAAAAAAGGAAAACAAAACATCCCCCTCATGATTTTGTCTTCCCAGGGGCATGCGTGTCCCGTGCTTTTTTGCCCTTTCATTTTTTACCCTTTTGGATTTGACAGACTCGGATAAGGTGGATTTTAACTTGAGTACTCGATCAGGCCTCCTTATTGCTTCTAATAATTTCTTCCCTGTGTTGTGTTCCACCAATTTCTAGAATTTGCATGTTTCTCTTTTGCCATAAATGTGTCTTGGACGGGACGTGATTTACCGCTTCAGTCTATGAAACTTGATTAGGGTCATCTTTTGGCCCAATAAACAAATAATAATAATAATAATTGAGTTTTTATTCAATTTCTTTTTTTTGCATTTATTAATTTTTCGTCGATTTTTTTTTGAATTATTGTTTCTTTATGACGAAAGGAATCTAAAAAGTGAAAAATTACGATCGAAATCCAATTGTTTTTTAATAAAGAAGGAAAAAGGTTGGTTTCAAGTGAGAAAATAATATAGTGTGGTGTCGTCATTAAATTGTAATGGGGTCATTTTGTTAATCTGGGAAAAAATTCAGTATAGTAATAGTATTTTTTTTTTCCCTCCATGGCATCGCCCGACCCCACTGTTCATTCACTAAGTGGCGTCACCACTGCTGTCAATGGAGAGTGAAATTGGATCTTCAGGGATTGGTCGAAAAGCGCATTAACTAGTTCAGACACTCTAAAGTTGTTTAAAAAAAAAAAAAGAAGGAGCAAAGAAAGGATAAGGCAAATAAAGCGGTTGGTACTTGGTAGTCGAGAAGTCATGACTGAGAGTTTTGATTAGACTAGCTTGGTTCATCTCAGTTATCACGCGTGCAAATTAACACTATCTCTAACATATGCCAGCAGATTTGAAAGCTTCTGGTGGGGAGTTCTATTATTACACCCAACTATGGAACTGTTGGTTTATATACTTTATTATATCATGTGTTTTGTTTGTGGCTGTCGAATTGCCCTTTTGAATTTGGATCCGGCTTCTCTGCAGTTCGATTCCAGAGAGAGTCTCTGCAGTGCAATCTCCGTCGTTCGTCTACATAATTAATGGTTCACGTTTGTGTAAGTATCTTATCGGCAAGAATAGTAGTACAATCACTCACAATGATTTAGATTTGTTGAAAAATCTGAAGAACGCTTTGCAGTCGTTGTGATCATTTGGATTATCCCTCTGCCTTCCAATTATAGAATGTTTTTTTTTTTGACCAACCAGAACATGCAGATACTATATATAAGAAAACAGTATAATAAAAGCAGACATTACTGGTCCAAAAATACAGAAACAACAAACAAAACAGAACAAAAAAAACCGCCTGGAGCCAGGACGCTGGAGTCGGACCCATCGATCACACTCGTGAATGGGGGGTTGGAGTGGCCAAGGATGTAGTTGCTAGGTGTAAACACAAAGTAAATTCTCTTGGATGGATCCATTCCACCAACTTGAACTCTTTCCCGCCGCAGACCTCGGGCAAGTTAGTTCCTTTGAGTAAGTCAGTTCCTTTGAGTTTTCCTTGATCCTTAGTCCACTGTAATATTTTGAGGTTTTGAGAGTGGAGGAGTTGAGACTCCAACTTCTTAACACGATGATTTTACAATTAAAAGTGTCATTTTCATCAACAGAGTGGCTTCAGGATTTTAAAACACCACCAATGGCAGTGCCACGATATGCGTTTGTACATGCATGATTATTCTTTCTTTTTTTTTTGTTACTTGTAGTGTGTTTGCCGATAAGACATGAACTACTCGATCGAAATATTAATTACTTACCAAAGAACAATCTAGTAACATATAAGAACATTAACAAATCACTGGAAAGTTTATTCTTAACTTCACGGGGTTGGCCGAGTGGGCAAGACTTGAGACTTAGTGTTGCTTCCTCCTAAGGTTTCATGTTCAAAACCTCTCAAATGTTATCAACTCTATTGGACACCATGCAGAGCTTTACTTCGGCTTTAATTGGACTCCTTGCAAGTAATTAAGCAGTGGGATTGTGCCTTCAAGGTTGGAGCCAGAGGTTCTAATAGGAGCTCCCCCCTCCCTCTGGTCCCTACAATTTTAAAAAACCCTACTTTTACACTAAAAAAAAAAACTATCATAAAAAAAAAATTGATTCTATATATTCGCCCCTTATACGCAAAAATTCTGACTCCGTCTCTGTGTGCCTTCAAAATTAGCCGAAGTGCGCGTACGCTAGCCTGGACAATAGAATTATCAAAAAAACTGGAAAGTTTATTCTTAGGGTCGAAATATTTTTCTCCCTTTGTGTAGTCGGCCGATAAATGGTATTTTGGAAATATTTATTTAGATTAATGTAGCAATATACCCCTTCTCTCTTTCTCTGTAATTATAAGGGGGTTTCATGGTGTTTATTACGAGCATTCCTTTACTGGTGTGATAAATGAGATTTTGATTTAGGTTCGGTACACTCTATGCCAGATCGTCACGTTAGTGGAGTTTGATAAGAGTGCAAATAAACAGAGCTGCTCGTGCTCGTGAGCAACTAGAGACTCGGCTGTGAAGAAAGAACCAGATGAACTTGGGTAGTCATGAACGAAGGGAAAAACGTTAAAAATAAACCAAAAAAAAAAAAGATCTAGACAAGGACCACATCTCGTTACGGGTGTTCAAGTCAGGACTATGTTCAAAAAACGGTACCGTCCAAGACTTTAAGGTTGGTGCTTTCTAAGGCCCCGTTTCTGCTAACCAAACGGTTTTGGATTATAACTTTTTTGTTTTGTCTTTATTCAAATTTTTTTCGCGTTTGTTAGTTTTGGGCCAAACTTTTATGTATTATTGGTTTGTCTCAACGAGAAGAATCGGAAAAGTAAAAAAAATTGTGATTCTTACACAATTGTTTTTGAAAATATTCAAGAAAAAGTCCAAAATGACGCAAAACTAACAACCATGAAAAAAATTTAAATAAGAACAAAACAAAATAATTAGACTAGTTTACAACGTTTTGGTTAGCGAAACACGGCCTAAATCTGTTTAGAAGAAGCCTATTGACCCAAGGTCTGTGAGAGTTAGTCCAGCCAACGATACTATGAAGAGTGAAACAAATCAACCCAATGCTAGGTTACTTTGGGCCATTGGACTATATTTTTGGGCCTATTTATACGGGTATTATTCCTTAGCTCACAAATTCAGTTCACATACAAATTAGATACTTCTATTTGACTAACTGATTCAATTTAAACAATTTTAAGTGCAAAACTTTACCCCCCAAAACGCCTTGTGGTGAAAAAAATGCCGCCATAAAACTTATTTATCGCATGCTATTCATGAGTGTCTTGTGATATTCAAGAATTCTTAGCACCTATTTGTCGCACTTGTAAGTAAGGATCAATCATCAGGCCGGGCTGGGACGGTCCAGCCTACGAAAAGTTGCTACCCAAGCTCATCCACAGGCTTGGCCTAGATGTCTTTCTTTTAAGGGTGGGCTCGACTATGTCTCACAAGTTTTAAGCCTAGATCTAGCCCACAGGCTTCGCCCGATTGGGCAGGATGACAAACCACCTTGATATGTTTCTTAATTAATAAAAAACAGGGGACCAAGGCCCAAATTCATTTGGGAAAAAAATGTCAAGATTCAAGTGAATTTAGGTAAGATTTTTGAGAATAAATAATCTTCGGAAAATGCTACAAAAGTCCGTTGTTAGATAATTTTATTCTTACCTACTCAAATAAAATATGCATATAACTAAACTCCTTGGGAAATTTTATCGCATGCATACTATTCACTAACAACTCCTTGGCCCTTGCTCGACATTAGATTTTAGGAGAGATTTTAGAGAAAATGATGGCCAAAGACGTGTTTGATAATTAATGTCCTTCAAGGATATTTTCAGCATTAATAAATGTTCTCAGCATGTCCTTGGCGGGTATTAATTATTAAAATACGTCCTGAGCCGTCATTTTTTTGAGATTTTATCAGAGACTATGCGCAGGCCTTCAAATTGGACTTGCAAGCCGTGCTTGCGTGTGGGTCCGAGCTACAATCCCTAGGCCCAAGTTTAGCCCATACACAATTCGGGTTGGACCAACCCACTTGAAACATCTGCCTGTTTAGGCTAAGGCTTGGCAGGTGGATGGATTTCTGGTGAGCCGCGGGCTTGCGGACCTGAGGATGACCCTTAAATCTGATTAACCTGTAGCAAAGGGGCGGGTAGTGTAATAAAATACATTTAAATAGTTCGGATCGCCGTCAAAATATCACGTGTATGGTATCGTTCAAAAACTTATATAGGAGTAATAAACAATGGCGGTCAGTGGAAATTTGACTAACGTGCACACCGTACACATGTGCTCAGCAGCCCATACCTTTATACTCTGCCCCATGTGCGATCGGACGCGGGGGCTGTTGTCTCCAAGGGGACAGCAGCGTGCTGCTGTCCCAATTTTGGGGTCAATTTCAATCTCGTTTCGATAATTTGGATCGTTCATTTTGTAGAGCTCGTCGAGTAGAACAACTATGCAACAAATCAGCTTAATTGAATATCATTAAGTATCTGATCGGAGCCCATATAACTCTCAGTACATGGGTTACAGTGGATTTGATCCAGTGTTTCGGATCCATTCTTTTAAGATAAAAAGTTCCGATCAGGTACTTAATGATATCCAATTAAGCTGATTTTTTGCATAATTGTTCTACTCGACGAGCTCTACAAAGTGAACGATTCAGATTATCGGAGCGAGATCGGATAGGCCCCAAAATGGGGTGCAGCAGCCCCCCTCCCTCCTGTGTGATCCCATTTGTATTTAATGGCCACATTTGACTACACATTTCTGTAATTCTTAACCGAAAAAACTATGGTGCACCATTTTGGGAGGGAATATATAGATGTACAAAAAAAAGTATTTAGGAAATAGCATAAATTAAGCCTAAAACACGTTTAAATGGTTCGAATCGCCGACAAAATATCACGTATATGGTATCCTACCGTCATTTAAAAACTTATATGGTATAATACTAATAAACAATGGGAGTCAGTGGAATTTTGACTAACGTGCACACCGTACGCATGTGCTCAGCTGCCCATACCTTTATACTGTGCCCCATGTGTGATCCCATTTGTATTTAATGGCCACATTTGACTACACATTACTGTAATTCTTAACCCAAAAAACTATGGTACACCGTTTTGGGAGGAAATATATAGATGTACAAAAAAAGTATTTAGGAAATAGCATAAATTAAGCCTAAATATAAGTCTACAATAATGCACCACATATACACAATAAAGTCTGATCAAGATTATACAAAGATTAAGCCTATAAGCCTACAATAACAAAGATGCTATTCACACAATAATCCAAACACAACAACTTACACAACCTCTCACATATATGTGGGGCCCACACATAGTAGTGTGTGTGGAGCCCACATGCATGTGAGAGGTTGTGTAAGTTGTTGTGTTTGGATTATTGTGTGAGTATCGTTTTTGCTACAATAATGCACTACGGCCCCGTTCCAGAACACCTTCTTAAAAAATAAGTACTTATTTTACATTTTCAAACTAAAAAATAATGTAAATGAAAATTAATTTTTCAATTTTTTTTGCACTGTATTAAAGATCTCAACGAGAATGAAATCTATCAAATAAGATCCATATTAATAGGAAAATAATTTACGTAAACACATAATTTTTAAGCTTAAAATTGTCTTCTTAAAAAATAAGGACTTATTTTCCTTTCCGGAACGGGACCTACATATACACAATAAAGTCTAGGTCCAGATGGTTTAACAGGTAATAGCTTCATCAAGTCATTAGATTTTTTGCTTTTAAAATATGCAGGGACCAAAAATTGAATAAATTAATTTAGATTTTACTGATATTAGATTAAGTTGATTTTTAAAATGACGATTAAAAACTTAATTAAACAATTAGAATTTTGTTTTTATGAAACTTGAGATGGGTCTCACACAATTTTATGTATATTTAGTGTACCCAAAATGATGTACCCGTGCCAATCAACATCACACATATTTTGCACATACGTATGGGGGTATGGAGTATTATACGTATGAAGTTGTACAATTTTTCTTTTTACTAATTAGATCCTTATTCTTCTAATAGTACCACCTGCATATTGGCAATTCAAAGAATTGAAGAACAAAATTTACATTCAACTTCTTACAAATTGATGAATAAAACATGCTTTTTCATAATTATGCACCCAAGAATGAATTTTTTCAATTCAAATGTTTCGATGAAAACACAATCTCTATTGAAAATCCGAACCATTGAATCAATGGTTTAAATGTATTTTAAAATTTTTTCGGTAAGCATTTATGAAAAAATCCGAATCATTGAATCTACTACTGGACGGTTCAGATCAAGGCTGTCTCCTGTTGAAGGATCCGGATCCCTCTACGACCTACTCCCTCCGTCCCACTTTGTTGTGCCTGTTTTCTTTTTTGGATGTCTCAAAAAAAGTCTATATCTCTTAATTTATAATAATTTATATATTAAATATGAATCTTATTTGATAGATCTCAATTAATTCTTTTAAACAAAGTTGTTGAAATCATAAAAGGCAAATGCTAATGGGTGCGAAGAGCATGTACACTAGATTAGGTAAAATAGCATCTTAAGTATTTTACCTAAGCAAAAATCCAAAATAAGCATTGCACCAGATTAGCAATAGCCCCTTTTAAGGTTAGGTAAAATAAAATTTGCAACAGTGCTTAGGTAAATTTAGCCAAGAACTATTCACCATTTATATATTCAATATTATTTTCTGTCTCTCTTCTAGCCTCTCTTTGTAACGCCTCGATATTTTAAACGAATATCGGCAGCATAAATTATTATTTTTCGAAAAAGATTTCTTTAGTCAACCAAATAAACACGGAAGTATCAACATAGGGATTTCTTTATTTCAGCTCAAATTGAAAATACAAAATTTTTATTCAAAGGTAAACATTGGTCTGACAAGCATTGAGCCGACTTCTCATGGAAGATACTGACTAAAAAAAAAATATTTATTTAACCTTAATAAAATCTGGCAATTTATTGAAATAACTTCAGAGGGACTCTAGTCTTGATACAGATCCCAAGCATACTCGGTCTCCGCCCCTAGTATTCTTCCTGTGTTAAACTGCTCCACCATTGAATCCAGCATACTCTGACAAATTGATCGCCGAAGCAACCGATTTACCAGGATACAAACGTATTCGTGAGCGATAATTCACTCAGTAGAATAATCTTAACCCTACCAACCCCTTACTTTAAAGCTAAGCAGTCTTATCACAATTCATATGGAAATAATAGAACGACCAGCATTAAATAAGTAAATCTATTAGCAAGCCTTTAAATTACATTCTTTTGAATCTCACATTTCATAATTATACCTGCACCATAGTATCCATCGTCTTATGAACTCATATTTTAAATATCCTGCTACCTTCAATATCATGAGGTATTAGTAGACTATCCACTAGATTCAGGTCCATCAGGCTGCCCTCAAGGTCCTGCTAGGCTACCCTAAATACCTGAGGTCCTGCCAGGCTACCCCTGAGGTCCTGCTTGGCCACCCTCACAATTCTAGGTCCATCAAGCTGCCCTCAAGGTCCTGCTAGGCTGTCCTCAATACCTGAGGTCCTGCCAGGCTATCCCTGAGGTCCTGCTTGGCCACCCTAGCAACACCTGGTCTTTCAGGCTACCCTCAAGGTCCTACCAGGCTACCCCCGATCGATACGGGGTCCTGTCAGGCTACCCCCGAGGTCCTGCTAAGCCCACAACCTTCATCTGTTTTTCCTTTTTCCTTTTTCATTAACAATTACAACGTCTGCAAAATTCTCATTTGAAACCGTCAAGCGAACCAAGTTCTGATCCAACAAATACAACAATCAAGAATCCATAATAATGTAATCAATAAACATGATATGTTTCTATGTGAAAGCAAGCATGACAATTGATAGTGTGCAAGTAAATAATCTCTTAATATTTTATGACTGGGCTGATGCCCATACATTACTACTTGTGCAAGTAATTTTTATTAAACAAGTGACTTAACTTAACTTGTTAATGTTATTAACAAAACTTAACATGATTTCCTCGCATTATAATAACAAAAGGACAAAACTTGTTATAGTCCGAAATTCTAAAGTAAGAAACACAGGGATTAAGGTTAATATGTTATTAATACATCTAGGCCGAAATCATAAACTCGGGAAACCCAAGGGGATAAGTGTAATATCAGCATCTTCTTTTCCAAAAAAAAAAAAACTACACATGAACAGTAACAGTTCGAAACAAAAATAGGGGAATACCGTGAGATACCGTGCGACGTCGGGGTTGATTTCTCCTACTCCGAAACGTTAAACAACAATACATAAACACTTATTATACTTAGGAGAAGGTAGGATATGAATTATAATACCTTTAATTCGGAAAAGGCGATTCGGTGGAGTCTGGTGGGTTTTCGTTTGGTAGCGAAAGATTGATATTTTAGCAGCAACTTAGGGCTGGAATAACTTGACCAAACATCTGCCGTTTTGGATGATTCTTGTGTCTCTCGCGAAGATCTTGAAACGCTATACGACTTTCATGAAGAAGTCTAAGCCCGAAAACCATTCTAAGTAGTAGAAAAATGGAAGTTTAGAAGGATCGCTAAATCTGCCTGGAAATCAGAATCCGAGAATTTTACCTAACTTTGAATGGCGATAACTCTATCAATTCTTGACCGTTTTGGGCGATTCTTGGGTCGAAATTGAAGCTCTCGACACCCTCTACAACTTTCGTGAAGAAACTTAGGCCTAAAAACGACAGCAACTAGGAGGAAACAGGCCGTGAATAGAGGGACGTGATATGGACGCAAATCGAAAGGGTGTGATCCCTCTTTTCTTGTTTTTTTTTTGTTTTTGTAGAGGACTAGAAGTGTTGTATTGTGAGAGAGGAGAGAGGTATTTATAGAGGAGAAGTATAGAAGTGGTGGAATTCGGGAGGAGAGAGAGATATAGTTTTAATAGAATTCTAATTTGCGTTTAGATACGAAGGATAAGAGATAAATGTATATCTCTAAAGTATAATATGTTTCGAATACGATTTTTTTTTTGTAATATCAAATATACACATAATAATGTAATTTAATTAATAAATCTAACTAATTATTGAATTAGTTTTAACATTTCAAATTTGTATTAAAAAAAATAGGGCCAAAATCTGGGTCGTTACAACCTATCCCTCTTAAATCAATTTCGTCCTCGAAATTATGGCGTTTGCTCCAATAAGCTCGAGTAGTTGACATCAGTTGCATTCTGATTGATTCTTCTCCTGATTGATTGGAAAGAGACTTTGTCGCTATCCTTACAGCTTGTAGTGTCACACCTCACCCCGGGCCAGCACTCAATGAGCCCAAACCGACGTGAGGGTGCAACATCAACCACCAACCCATTTCTATAACTCAAGTTCTAGCAATTAAGTTAACCAACAGCCATTTTATTGATAACGCAAAACTTAACGTTCTTACAAACACAGCGGAAGTCTTAAGAAATCATTAAGCTATACAATAAACCAAATATAAACATAGGCTGCACTACATCCTTATCTACAAAATTTCGCCAAACTAGTCCAGCCTTCCCGACATGCTACCCTAAGCGAGCGTACAACCCCACAACGATCAGCAGTGGATATCTACAACGCCTGCAAAACTGGATTCCAAAATGGAATCCAGGAGTGTTTATGAGACATGGATGCAATTCCATATTAAAGGTACATCTAAAAGATATATCTCAATCAGTCAAACAGTGAACCAAGCAATTAAAAGCAACACCGGACACACAGCCAATAATTTAAGGCATAAAGCCTTTTGGCATTAAGCCAATCACCGGGCACACAGCCAATAATTTAAGGCATAAAGCCAACCACCGGGCACTAAGCCATCAATCATGTTTAATTCAATATAGAACAACATCTATGAATCAAACACTCACCTTGTACTCCAAAAGAAAGTACAACTATGGTTTCAGTGCTCCTTGATTCACCGACTCGTCACCTATCCACAAGCCAAACATTTTAGTATAGAAATACTTGAAAACATTTTAGTATAGAAATACTTGAAAGGCTTTAACAAATGCATTAATAATGTTTTACATCAATTCCACTATTTAACAAATGCCGAACAAAAGTAAATCCACCAATTCGTACCTAAAACCAAGAATTTCACAAATTCACACATTATCCAATAGAACCACTGATCGATTCCTGACTATAGTATTCTATAGGTTTAGAGTTAGATTCCGAGACTATAACCATTAGAAAGTACACTCTCAGAACATCAATCTCAATATAAAATTTGTCTTAAACGGAGTCCGAATGACCAAGATACGCTCAAATAAATTTACACATCTAATACAGAAAACACAGTTCCAACAGAACAGTCTGCGATCGAATGCTCATTAAAAATCACACACTCAATCTTTTCCAATACTTCCAATGCCAAAACAACACCAACTGATTAAGGTTTAAGACTCATGAGAACTCATAGTCATTAAGCATATTTAACTATGACAAAATTGATGAACAGCACAGCTCCAAAAATTGCCCAGAACTCCAGAATCACCAAAACCTGAACTTTAATTCAAAAACTGCTATAATCTAGAAAGAACCACGACACAACCCATACATATTCAGAAAGATATACGAGTCTAGTTTTGGAATCAAGAAACGGTGCATAAAACCGATACCCGAGCAAGAAGTTATGCCCGTTTTTTCCAACACGTGTCTGTGCTGTCTGCACAGACGCAAATCAGACACCAACTCAGTTCATGATTTTTATGTTTTCCCGCGTCGCTCAGAAAATTCTGAAATTTTTACAACATAAACTACACTCATAGAGGCATCTCCAGTAACATTATCAGAAAATAACATAATCAGCAAGTCGACAAGAAATATTCATCAAAAACAGGACAGATTCAATTATGCTCAAAACACAGTTATGCATATTCATATGTTATACACGAATTTTCAGGAATAAACTCAACTCCAAGCTCAAAAACCTTCTGCTATGGATTCAATTCATCTCTAATTACTTCAATCAAGTGCATACTATATGTAGAACATGAAACCTAACATGAAAAACATGAAATTCAGCCTTGAAGGAGATGAAAATCACCTAATTAAGCTTCAATCAACCTAACTCTAATTTTCTTCTTCTTTTCTCCTTCTTCCTCCTCTTCTCCACGCTGCTCTCTCTCTCTCTCTCTAACGTTGGAACAACCCTCCTGATGGGTTTTCTTTTTTTTTTTCTTTTGTTTTAAAAGAACACACACACACACACACAACACACACGGCACACATGCACAATTTCAAAGAAAAATTGCACTTTAGCACTTAAAGTTTCTAAAGTGTGGCATAAAGGCACCTCAATTAAAAAGGATGTTACATGTAGTTTCATGTCGGACACCGAGTCGCCATTGATGATGATTCATCTATCCCCCTTAAATTTAGGACACGTTATGTCTGAAGAGTAAGCTGTCACTATCTTTCAATAGCGTTCTATGACAGCAGAGTGAACAAGTAGTCAGTTCATTCTCAAATTGATATTTGCAATTGACCCTTTCTTTGACTTGAAGGTCACAGGTCAAACATAGATTGGGGACTTTTATCACGCAAACTTGTCATATAAGACTTACAGAGATCCTGCCCCTAATGCTGAGGTTCCATTCATAGTTCCTAAGAGTTCTGTTTCTAGTCCCAGTGATTTAACACATGAGCAGACATAAAAAGAGTGCGATGCTCCAAATTGTATAATGCTTAAATATATGCGTTGAACAATTATAAGATTACCTCGGATCGCCATAGGATCATATTCTTCGTAATCTACTTGATGTCACGCCCCGCCCCGCAAACGACACCCAAAGTGGGCCCGAGTCGGCGCGGCCACGTGGCATTCCACACAAAAGACCACACCACACTCTACAACCAATCAGAATACAACTTAGCGGAAGACTTCTCACAATAAAACAGAAATGAGTCAACGTACCGATCAACCAATCACAAGCCTGCATAGCTAAAACCATAACCACTACTACAAGACTTATTAAGTTCTATACTTCAACATATTCACCAATGACTAAATTACAACTTATAAAAATCAATTCCTTCAATAACTACCTCCAGCACGCTCGACCACCAACACCTCCCAAAGCTAATACTCGAGTACACCTCAACACGTCGACCGGTAGTGGAACCACTCTAAGGAACCTGCTACCTGGCAGACCAAAAAGTAAAGCCAGAGTGTGTGAGATATAGAAATGCTCAATAAAATATCACAATACCCATAAGAATATCAATAAGAATATTCACCACCAACATAACTGCAATACCCATATGAGTATATTAGTTATAACCACCACATCCGCCAAACATAGCAATATTATCAAATAAACAGCCACGTAACAATAACTGAATTAACGACAGCATGAATGTAAATCACACAAGCATGCAGTGACACGTCTGCCACATTCCCATGTACCCAAGGCATTGCGTCCCGCAAACCATGCTCCCAACCTCCGTTAATTAGACGGAATGGCATACGACATGGCGTGACTCACTCCACAATCCTTTCGCGGGTACAATCAACATACAACAAGCATGCATACCATTAGCTAAAACAATATATAGCATGATATACAATTTCGACCACATATATCCATATCAATAGTTAAACCTCGATTAGCATGATATCATTGATATATAATCACCTCCACCGCATTATTTACATATCGATAATCATATTGAAAGCTAAAATACCATTAGCAAGATATATACATACCACCATAGCAATATCTTATTGAGAAGAACCATATCAGACACACTCACCTTCGCTTCGACTGGAGTATGCCAAACTTACGGTTTCGACACCTCCCTCTTGACCAACTCGCTACCTAATCACAAGCTAACCATATTAGCATACGACTCCATTGAAATGCTCAAACAAATATATGATAACACCTCATAACATTTTACCAAGCTAACACATGCCAAAAAGTTAACCAAGTCACCAAACATCCCTAAGGCATTCAAACGAATGTTTAATATCGAGTTGTAGAGCTAACTAGGTATTAAACAATACCCAACAAATACAAACATGTCCATCTCAATGACCTATATGTGTACCAAAGCATACATAAAGTTAGAGTAGCACTTAATCTCCAAAATCTATATGGAAACTTATAACCATTTCACCATATTTTGACCATAACTTCTTTTAGGATTAGAATTGGGTTATGAAACCTCCACCATTAGAAAGTACGTTTTGAGTACATCAATTTCGATATATAATTTGCCCAAAAAGGAGTTCGGATAAAAAAGATATGATCGTCCGAAGTTTCACAACAGTTGCTGAAAAGTTACCCGAGAGGTACAGGTACCACAAAAACTCAGTACGGGTACCCACCCAAAATCGACCCAAATGTTTCAATTCTGATCTGCCGGTACAGGTACCACCAAAAAGTGGTACGGGTACCGACTGGGTTTTTCAGCGAAAATTCAGTTTGTTCATCCTCCGATTCCCAACCTTTTCTCCACTCAAATCTCATCTAAAACCCACTAAAACTTCACAAAATCATGCTCAAACTCGTACATAACAAAGAGCTACTCAAGAACATCAAAACCCACGAATCAAATCAAGTTCTAAACACCAAATTCAAGGGATTTAAGACTAGGTTCTTAATTTCTCCAAGAACTCCAACCCACATCCAAATTAACCCAAGCCCATCTATTCTAGGCACGATTTCAACCCCCAAACATATGAACTCAACAAATTAAATATGAAATCAAATACAAGAAAACATGAATTACCATGTTAGGACTTCAATTCTAAGAAAGAATGATCATCCACAAGCAAATCCCCTTCTCTTCTCTTCTTCTTTTCTTCTCTTCTTCTCCTTCTCCTCTTCTTTCTCCCAGCGTCTCTCTCTCTCTCTCTCTCTCTCTCTCTCCACACAAAATATCAGGAAAAGGGGGAGGAATGAGATATTTAATAAATATTTCCTTTTGAAAAATTATGTGGTGTAACCACACCACCCATCCACTTATGCAACCGACCAATAGCATTTAGTTACATTCCCATCAAATAATAATTAACCTTGTAAACACATAATTCAATTAAAATAGGAGTTTAAAATACTAAATATCCGGGACGGGTATTACACTTGAAGTGCGAAGATCCTGCCTCGAGATGATTGATTTGGCTTTGCCGAACCATTTCTTTTCTCAAAATGTTGATTTTGGTGAGGTGGTTGCAGTTGTTGATTCCATCCAGTTCGTGAATGATTCTAACCTCCTTGTTGATTTCCAAAATCGATTGATTTTGCTGGTGCCTGTTGTCCCCCATTTCTGAAACTTCCAAATTCATTCAATTGAGGACATGCAAACTTGAAATGGCCTTCCTGATTGCAGTGGTAGCATATGCCTCTCTGGTCATGATTCTTGCCTTTGTCTTGATTTGAGCTCTTCCAATGTTGGTTGGTTTGTTATGGGAGTTGGTTGTTTTGAGTGTAGGGTTTAGGTGTGACGAGCCCCTTATCGTTGTTGCGGATCGGTCCTCCTGCTGCAGGTATTGCTTTCTTCTGCTCACGCCTTGTCTTAAAATCTAAACTTTCTCTTTCCATCTTAAGCGCACATTGCACCACCTGTGAATAGGTGGGGAGTGTCTGCGCTACTATTGCTCGGCGTGTCTCATTGAGTCCCCATTCAAACTTCCTCGCTTTGTCATTGTCTGTTGGTATGATAGTTGTGGCGTGATGAGACAGCTCCCCGAATCGCGCAGCATACTGAGAGATTGTCATTTCACCCTGTTCAAGGTTCATGAATTCTTGAACCATTGCCTGTTTGATTGGGGCAGGAAAGTACTTGTCGAGAAAGATTTCTTCAAACCTCTCCCAAGTCATTGTCTCTGTAGCATGTGTACTCTTAATTAGCTTCCACTAATGTTGCGTTTCTCCTTGCATTTGGTAGGTGGTTAGCGCAATCCGATTGTCATCTCTGCGGATGTCTAGAACTTCATGGATCTTCTTGATTTCTTCCAACCAGGATTCTGTAGTAGTAGGGTTCGGTTCGCCTCGAAAGTGCGGTGGGCGACGTTTACAAAATTCGTTCAACGCCTGACTCCTAGTCAAAGGGCCTCGTGGTACACATGTGGCCTGTTGTTGATGTTGAGGATTGGCGGTGGCGGCGGTAATAAATGTTTGCATGAGTTGAAACAGGTCTTGTACTCCAATTTGTCCGTTCGGCTGGGGGCCTCCGGTTTGTCCATTATTCTGGTTGTTGTTTTCGTGTGAACTATTTCTCGTCTCTTCCATCTAAAGTTTATAAATTTGAGTTAGGGGTGTCGACAAGCCGTGTTGGCGATCGCTAGTAGTAGCTGAATGGTTTTGTTGATTTTAGGAGTATATTGTATGAGGGTTAACGTTGGCATGACCTAAGGACTCGCGCAAGTATTCTTGTTGACGTTGGCAACGTTGTCATTGGCATCAGGGCTACACGTATTGTCCTTGTTGCTGAGGTCGACTAAATGACGGTAAAGAATGACGTCGTTGACCCTTTTGTACCAATCTTATAATGACTACCCCCACGAAGTTAGGTTTAGGGTTTCGAGAGTTTCTTATTATCATGTTAACAAATCAATTTCGAGACAAAGATTTTGAAGTTATAAGAATAAGTAATATTACTATTATGCATACATATTTTTAACCATTCATAATAATGAAATATCACCTTTTTTCTCCCTTTTTTTTTTTGGAATATTAAATAAATAATAGCAAACAAGTCACATATCAATACAGGGAACGTCATATAGACCGGACACATACCATTTACAATTAGCCTAGCTGCTAGTCAAACAAGTAAAGCCTATGTTTTCTCACGGTACTCTCCCGAAATCTAGGTCAGGAGACAACTTGAATTGTACTTATAGTTTAGACTTAAAATAGGTAACAACTTCAATTAGTAACTCAAGTTTACGTTCTTGGAAGTGATCTACCCCATCTACCCAAGGCCGAGAGTTGAACCTAAGCTTTGATACCATTTGTAATGGCCCGATATTTTAAACGAATATCGGCAACATAAATTATTATTTTTCAAAAAAGATTTCTTTAGTCAACCAAATAAACACGGAAGTATCAACATAGGGATTTCTTTATTTCAACTCAAATTGAAAATACAAAACTTTTATTCAAAGGTAAACATTGGTCTGACAAGCATTGAGCCGACTTCTCATGGAAGATACTGACTAAAAAAAAAAATTATTTAACCTTAATAAAATCTGGCAATTTATTGAAATAACTTCAGAGCGACTCTAGTTTTGATACAGATCCCAAGCATACTCGGTCTCCGCCCCTAGTATTCTTCTTGTGTCAAACTGCTCCACCATTGAATCCTGCATACTCTGACAAATTGATCGCCAAAACAACCGATTTACCAGGATACAAACGTATCTGTGAGTGATAATTCACTCAGTAGAATAATCCTAACCCTACCAACCCCTTACTTTAAAGCTAAGCAGTCTTATCACAATTCATATGGAAATAATAGAACGACCAGCATTAAATAAGTAAATCAATTAGCAAGCCTTTAAATTACATTCTTTTGAATCTCACATTTCATAATTATACCTGCATCATAGTATCCATCGTCTTACGAACTCATATTTTAAATATCCTGCTACCTTCAATATCACGAGGTATTAGTAGACTATCCACTTAATTTAGGTCCATCAGGTTGCCCTCAAGGTCCTGCTAGGCTACCTTAATACCTGAGGTCCTGCCAGGCTACCCCTGAGGTCCTGCTTGGCCACCCTCACAATTCTAGATCCATCAGGCTGCCCTCAAGGTCCTGCTAGGCTGTCCTCAATACCTGAGGTCCTGCCAGGCTATCCCTGAGGTCCTGCTTGGCCACCCTAGCAACACCTGGTCTTTCAGGCTACCCTCAAGGTCCTACCAGGCTACCCCCGATCGATACGGGGTCCTGTCAGGCTACCCCCGAGGTCCTGCTAAGCCCACAACCTTCATGTGTTTTTCCTTTTTCCTTTTTCATTAACAATTACAACGGCTGCAAAATTCTCATTTGAAACCGTCAAGCGAACCAAGTTCTGATCCAACAAATACAACAATCAAGAATTGTTTACACTCATTTTTGGCCAAAAATCAGGAAATGGATTTACGGGTTAAAAGGTAGCCTCGAGGGTCGAGGCCCTAGCCTTGAAAGACCTTACGACCAGTTGCCCACGAATTATGGCCGGTTATTAAGAAATGATGGGCCTTCCATATAGGCCTAAATCAGTCAAAGGCCTAAGGCTTGAATCAGTCCACCAGGCCTGAGTATTTCGTCCAGGCCTAACCCAAATTCCTAGAAGTAACGAAGGCCTAAGAAATGGGCCCAAATTGGTAGAAGCCTTGGTTTTCTCACCAGGCTTGGGCTCAGAAGGCTTACATTGGGCAAAGGCCCATGATTTACCAACAAGTTTAGGCCCAATTGATGAAAGGCCCACTGCTTTAAGAGCATCGTTAAAGCCTTTAAGGAGTAATTAGGGGGCCTTAAGCTGCTCACAAGTAGCTCAAAAGGCCTTAAGGTGCTCACAAGGAGTTCAAAGGCCTTAAGTTGCTCACAAGCAGCTCACAAGTAGCTCAAAAGGCCTTAAGCTGCTCACAAAGAGTTCAAAGGCCTTAAGCTGCTCACAAGCAGCTCAAAGGCCTAGAATGTTCTTGTTTGGCAGATCTAGGTAAGCTGCTTACAAGTAGCTCAAGATCTGAGTCTTTACTATCCTTTAGCATGAAGCAAGGCTTGGGACACGTGGCAACCATGCATGGAGACATCCCAAGCAGCTCACAAGCAGCTTAGGCCTGGATAAGCAGCTCAAAGGCCTATATCTAACATCATATAAGCTGCTCACAAGCAGCTCAACCAAGCCTGCGTTTTTGGCCTTGGTGGGCCCAAATATCCCTTTTTTTTATAAACATCCATGCTCATAAGCAGCTCAAAGGCCTAGAATATTCTTGCTAGATAGATTTGGGTAAGCTGCTCACAAGCAGCTCAAGGTCTGAACTGGTGAGACCCCATTCTTCAACATGAAGCAAGGCCAGAGACAGGTGGCGCACATGCAGCCCTTGGAGCTATTGGTGAATGATTCATGCAGACCTAAGCAAGCTGCTCACAAGCAGCTCATCTAGGTCTGGTTAATCCTTTGTTTCTGGATCCTTCTTCCGTGAAAGATGAACCTCAGAGGATTTAAGGGCCCACAAGGGATGCAAGGACCAATAAAATCGTGGGAAGGCCTGAAGAAGCCTTGGTCTTCAGCATTGGTGGGCCCAAAAGACGTCCAGTCAAGCAGTAGCTGCTCACAAGCAGCTCAAAGGCCTGGATGCTGAAGTTCCTTTTACTCTTTTACAAAGTTTTATGCAGAAAAGAAGGGCTTTTCAGGCCTTTACCATTTCCTTGGAGTAAAGGGCACATTTTTATCAAAGAATAGCCTCTCATTGGAGCATTTTGAAGCAGCTCAAAAGGGACACTTGGCAGCCATGCATGAAGGCCTGTGGAAGCAGCTTGAACAGCTCAAGACCTGGAACGTCTGCCTATAAATACCAGAGTTGAAGGCCTTGGCAAAGGTCCCCGACCATCAAGCCCCCGGCTTATGCAAATTTATGTTTTAATTATCTTCTATCTTTAGGTCCACGACCATCAAAGCCCATGGCTTATCCAAATTACATTTCAATTATCTTTTAACTATTTTTATCTTTTGGTCCCCGACCAAACAAGCCCACGGCTTATCATTCAATTACCTTTACTTTCTAGAATAGTTTGTACTCAATCTAGCCAAGCCTAGATTTTATTTCATTTCCTTGTAATCAGACTTTGTTAAACCGTTAATAAAGTCCATTTATTTTTGTTTTAGGCATTGCTCTACCTTTCTTTCCATTTTTCACACGATTAGGAAATTTTAAGTCCTTAGCCCGCAAAGGCAAACCACGAACCTCCTCACGGTCTCCACCCTTAGGCCGTGCACTTTCGTCCGATTAGAAGTCAGATTGAGGCTTCCAGGCCTTGATACGAATTTGGGTAGCAATCCTGCCCTGGCACGCCCGCATCAGGCCTAGAACTGCACTACTCGTTGTTCCTAGGCCAATTGTCACTTTTCGGAAACAAACAAGAATCCATAATAATGTAATCAATAAACATGATATGTTTCTATGTGAAAGCAAGCATGACAATTGATAGTGTGCAAGTAAATAATCTCTTAATATTTTATGACTGGGCCGATGCCCATACATTACTACTTGTGCAAGCAATTTTTATTAAACAAGTGACTTAACTTAACTTGTTAATGTTATTAACAAAACTTAACATGATTTCCTCGCATTATAATAACAAAAGGACAAAACTTGTTATAGTCCGAAATTCTAGAGTAAGAAACACAGGGATTAAGGTTAATATGTTATTAATACATCTAGGCCGAAATCATAAACTCGGAAAACCCAAGGGGATAAGTGTAATATCAGCATCTTCTTTTCCAAAAAAAAAAAAAACTACACATGAACAGTAACAGTTCGAAACAAAAATAGGGGAATACCGTGAGATACCGTGCGACGTCGGGGTTGATTTCTCCTACTCCGAAACGTTAAACAATAATACATAAACACTTATTATACTTAGGAGAAGGTTGGATATGAATTATAATACCTTTAATTCAGAAAAGGCGATTCGGTGGAGTCTGGTGGGTTTTCGTTTGGTGGCGAAAGATTGATATTTTAGCAGCAACTTAGGGCTGGAATAACTTGACCAAACATCTGCCGTTTTGGATGATTCTTGTGTCTCTCGCGAAGATCTTGAAACGCTATACGACTTTTATGAAGAAGTCTAAGCCCGAAAACCATTCTAAGTAGTAGAAAAATGGAAGTTTAGAAGGATCGCTAAGTCTGCCTGGAAATCAGAATCCGAGAATTTTACCTAACTTTGAATGGCGATAACTCTATCAATTCTTGACCGTTTTGGGCGATTCTTGGGTCGAAATTGAAGCTTTCGACGCCCTCTACAACTTTCGTGAAAAAACATAGGCCTAAAAACGACAGCAACTAGGAGGAAACAGGCCATGAATAGAGGGACGTGATATGGACGAAAATCGAAAGGGTGTGATCCCTCTTTTCTTGTTTTTGTAGAGGACTAGGAGTGTTGTATTATGAGAGAGGAGAGAGGTATTTATAGATGACAAGTATAGAGGTGGTGGAATTCGGGAGGAGAGAGAGATATAGTTTCTATAGAATTCTAATTAGCGTTTAGATACGAAGGATAATGGATGAATGTATATCTCTAAAGTATAATATGTTTCGAATACGATTTTTTTTTTGTAATATCAAATATACACACAATAATGTAATTTAATAAATCTAACTAATTGTTGAATTAGTTTTAACATTTCAAATTTGTATTAAAAAAAATAGGGCAAAAATCCGGGTCGTTACACTCTTTCTCTCCTGCAACTAGAAGAAGAAAAATGAAAAGAAAAGAAAAAAAGAAAAAGAAAGTATTATTTTAATAGAGAATAGATAAAATAAATAGTATTGATATAGTATTGAAAGAAATATGAGTAGTTAAAAGGAAAAATGTGCTCTGTTCACTGGGGAATTTTGGCTCAATTTTTACCTAATCTGATGTACTTGCTCTAAGTAGCACCGATTATATGGGTCCCAATAGCCATCTTCCAATAAGTACTTCCATTCAATATCAGGAGACCAATAACAATGACATAAGCTAGTATTGATGGGTTTCTTTACACGGTTGCCCTTAGTTTTGGAAGTAATAACAAAACTAACATTTTTGACAATTTGATTCTCAACAAGAATTCAAAATATGAATAGACAAAAATAATTGTCAAATAGACTGGTAAGTAACATTTTTTATTTAAAGCGGGGAAAGTGCCCACCAAGTACAACAGTTTTGTCAAAATTGTTAATGTCAGAAAAATATTTGACAATTTTGTACAATTTTTAGTTTGTATAATAAGTTTAAATCAAATAAATAAAAACGTCAGTTTATTTAAATAAAAAAAATCAAATAAATTTATTTTGACAATCAAAGGAATCAAACTGATTTAAAAAAATTAAATAAATTTTTTTGCAGAAATTTGTATGTTGTATCGATGAAATAAATTCAAAAAATATTAAGACATAAATAAAGTTGTTATTTTTTTATTCTCTTAGACAAGAGGACTCAAAAAAAATAAAAAAATAAAATTTATATGTTAAAATAATGTTAAGAATAATAATAAGTTATAGATAATTTTTACTACTATTTAACAACAGGAATTCAAAATCTGAATAAGAAAAGAATAATTCTGACCAACCCCTTATATTGTTTCTCCTAGTGGACTGGTTTGTGAGAGAGAGTGGAGTGGGGGAGTAATGCTCTCTCTTAAGGTTTCATGTTCGAAACCTCTTAGGTGTTATCAATTCTTTTGGCGTTACCTTTAATTAAAACCATAGCAAGTGGGCAGTAGAATTGGTCTTCCGAAATTAGTCGAGATATGTAAAAACTGGCTCAGACACCTGTGTTATTAAAAAAAAAGTTGACTCAAACACCTAAATTATTAAAAAAAAAATTACAGAAGTGGCTTCAAGTGTTACCGTGTTAGAAGTTATGAACATGTATTTTTTTTTTTTTAACTTTTCAATCTCAATTTTAAAGTGAAAAAGGTCGATACATTATTTTAGGGCAAAGTTGTCATTTTACAAATTTGCACTCGCACATGTGGGCTGCCCCTCCTTCTCTGCCTTCTTTGAGAAGAGAGTACAGTCAATTTCCTAAATGCAGTCCCTTTTAAAGGTCAGAAAAGCAAAAAGTTTTTGCATAAAAAAAATTGCTGATTTTGGCGCTCATTTTTTTTTGTTAAAGCCACTATACTGCAAGTATATTTTTGAACAAAAAATATACTTATAGGAGAATGACGTTAACAAAAAAAGAAATGGTAAAATTATTTTCCTAAAAAAATGCAAATTCATAAATATTAACCAGTGCAACAATGCACCCAATAGCCGGGTAAATTATAAAAAATATAATTATAAATCATGAGATATAGACAATTTTTTATAAAGTATTAAACGTAACAGGCCCAACAAAATGTGACGGTGGGAGTGTTATTTGTGTATGGTGCAGGAATGCCGAGTAAAAAAATCAGAAGGCAGTGCAGTGAAACTTACCCTTGTCAAAGATCTGGTTTGATTCTCAATTTCACATCGTTTCAACGAAAAGACCTGACCATCCAGGAAAAATTTCCCGCGCGTCTGGTGGGTATCACGTGGTGTCCGTTTAGCGCATCGGAGCAGTCTATTATATTTTTGAATGGTTCAAATTTGATGAGGACAAAAAAAAAAAGAAAGTGCTGAATGAGAGGAGAAATGATTTCAATTTGAATCATTCAAAAATGTATTAGACCGTCCGGATGTACCGAACGGCCCAGAGAGGGTTTCAGACACGCAGCAAACACTTCAGCAGCCGCTCCCCTTTTCCGCTCAAAATCTCTCTCTCTCTCTCTCTCTCTCTAGGGATTCGAGGAAGGAGGAGGACGAGATCTTGCAATTGACCGCCGAAGAAGGACAAGAGAAGTCTACTCAAGAAGACAATACAACAGTAGTACAGAAGAAAGACTTCGTACGCTGTAGTCAACAGCAGTCTTGTTCCACTGCCTTTTCCCCAGTAGGTTATGTCCTCTCATATATTCCCGCTTTCAATTCGCGTTCTGTACTCGAACTCTTAATTCCTGCCGCCGTGAATTTCAGTAGGTCGCGATGTTTTTTAATGGAGTTTTCACTATCGCGCTCGCCGATTACGTGACTTGGTTAGGTACCAAAGATTGAAAAACGAAACATGCGACATCTTTTGATCTGTCAACCAGATCAGAAAGCGTGGGGGATGTGATTCTCAACTCCTCCAATTTCTGTAATACTTTTTTTGTTTTTGTTTTTGTTTTGGTTTTCGGTTGTTGAAGGAGATGGAGAGCTACTTGAACGAGAACTTTGGGGAAGTGAAGGCGAAGAATTCGTCGGAGGAGGCGCTTCAGAGATGGAGGAAGCTCTGTTGGATTGTCAAGAATCGTAAAAGAAGGTTTCGATTCACTGCTAATCTCTCTAAGCGTTTCGAAGCTCGCGCTATTCAACGCTCCAATCAGGTCTCTCTCTGAACCTCCCCCGAATTTTTGTTTTCTGTTGGTCCCGGAGAGAAAAAAATGGAGATATAACTAGGTCATCGGCGTTTTTTTATTTGATTGGTGAAAGTTAGTATTGTTAGATAGAGGTGTACATGATCCGAATTGGACCGGTTTTTATAGAAATTCAGGAACCAAACCATATCTAAAGGATCTGAAGAATTGAAAACCATAACCAAACCGTTGCACTTATTGGAACCAAACCAAACCATTAGACCAGTCCGTTTGTTTCGATTCCAGTTCTAAACCATGGTAGCATTCAAAAATTGCCCAAAAAAAGAACATGAATTTTCATACCTCTAGTTCTTTAAAATAGCTAACAAAATAGACCGCAAAATAATTGCAACAGCTTCATTAATCTTGAAAACTGAATTTGTCCACAAAATTGTTGCAAATGTGTATAATCACAGATGCAACGTACTTAATGACACAGTTTTCAAGTGTGTGTGTGTGTGTATATAACAGTCCGGTTTGGTTCGAATATCGGTTCCCAATTATGGAACTAGGGACCGAGCCAAAATATCCAGTTCTCATTTTTTTAGAACCAGAACCATTCCATTAAACAACAGAACCAATCCAAATAGACCGGTTTGGTCTGGTTGGTCCAGTTTTTTCAGTTTATAGGACACCCCAATTGTTTGATTAGCACCTTGGAGAGGAGTTGACCTCCTGATCTAAATTCTCCTAGAACCTAAGTGCACTCCTGATGCCGTTGGACCAAAGACCTCTTGGCAATCATGGTGTTGAAACTTGTCATTATTTGAATGCCACAATTGGAAATATCATCGGCTCTCCAAATGTGATTTTACATTGTTGCCACATTTGGAATTTTACATACTTGTAGTGCTTGTTGACAAAAACATCTATGCGTAGGCTTTATGATTATAGCTTTTTAAAAAAGTTTTTTTTATTGAACGGCATTTTTTTTTATAATATTTGAAATTGTTACAAAGACTAAAGGAATAAGGATTTGACGGCATCATATCCCTAAATCTAAGAACAATCATGTGGATTTGTTAAAAATCTCCATAAGATTTTCGAACCCATAATTTTTTTGGGAGCTGAAAAATGATCTGGTTTTAGAGGGTTTGGGATGCTTTTGGAACTAAATTTTAAATCACTTAAAATCTATAATTGTTTTGTGGCCTTAGCAACTTTTTAAACCACTTAAAATCTAAAATGATCTGGTTTTAGAAGGTTTGGGTTTTAAGTGATTTACAAGGTTGTTTTGTGGCCTTTTGTAGTAAGCACTATGAGCTAGGTGAGTGGCTGCAATGGGTACAAATCAATCGTTATTTCATACCTCTAATAAAGTCAACCTAGGTGAGCAGCTCCAATGGCTATGACCAGAATTGAAAAATACCTCCTGCTATTGGGGTACTTATTTTTTGCCCCTCTCTATAGTTAAGACATCTTCTCACATAATTCTAGCAACTTCTTGGCTCTTGAAATATCTATTATTTTGATAATTCAATTAATAGCTTGTGGTGGTTTGAAGCTGTTTTTGTAGTTTCAAGCTTCACTAGTTTTTTCAGTATCTAATTGAGTGATAAAAGATTAACCCTAATTTGTGCCAGTTATTCAATTCAGTACTCAAGTGAAAACACCAGTTTGTTAACTTTCTAAAGTGCCCCTCTTGAGAACTAAAATTTAGTGCTAATTGCTTAATCCAATTCTTATTGCTATCGAGTATATAATGTCCTGGATGCATCGGTATAGGCCTTAAAAGAAGTTAGTTAAAATGTGTGGATTTTTGAATTTCTGTTACTATAAAAACTGTATATGCTAACTTAAACTTCCATTAGGCCCTTTTTGGGATAGAGCTAATCCAGCTAGCTTTCAATCATGGAATTAACTAAATATCAAAGTTAGTGAGAGGACAGCATCAACTGGCTGTGAGAAAGGGACCATTTACGTGCGTTTTGGAAAAAGCTATGAAAATGTTGCTGTTTGGGGAAAATAAAATACCGGGAAAAGGGTGAAAAAGCTATGAAAAGTTATTGTGTTGTTTTTGGGTCACTTATTAGTCTCTTACTCTTCAATTTCATAGGAGAAGTTCAGAATTGCAGTGTTGGTTTCACAAGCTGCCCTTCAGTTCATCCAGGGTAAAATTCTTTTGAATGTGCTGAAACAAGAAGTTTGAATTTGTTTTGCTTTTTTCATGTTAATTTCATGGAAATGCATTCAGGTATAACTTACACGGTTCCAGAGGAAGTCAAATCTGCGGGTTTTGATATCTGTGCCAATGAGTTAGGATCCATTGTGGAAGGACATAATGTTAGAAAGCTGAGAGATCATGGAGGAGTTGAGGGTATTGCAAACAAGCTCTCCACATCAACAACCAATGGTATTTTCATCTCTGAAGAGTCACTTAGGCAAAGAAAAGGAATTTATGGGATTAACAAATTCACTGAAATCCCTCCCAAGGGTTTCTGGGTTTTTGTCTGGGAAGCTCTCCAGGATACAACTCTCATGATACTTGGTGTTTGTGCCTTTATATCTCTAGTAGTTGGCATAACGATGGAAGGATGGCCAAAGGGGGCCCATGATGGACTTGGAATTGTTGCAAGCATCCTGTTGGTTGTATTCGTCACTGCTACAAGTGATTATAGGCAATCTCTGCAATTTAAGGATTTGGATAAGGAGAAGAAAAAAATTACAGTTCAGGCCACTAGAAATGGATACAGGCAAAAGATCTCAATATATGATTTGCTCCCTGGTGACATTGTTCATCTTTCTATTGGAGATCAAGTCCCAGCTGATGGACTATTTGTTTTTGGATTTTCTTTGTTGATAAATGAATCTAGCTTAACAGGAGAGTGTGAGCCAGTTAATGTGACTGCTGCAAACCCTTTTCTCCTATCTGGAACTAAAGTTCAAGATGGATCGTGTAAAATGCTTGTTACCACAGTTGGGATGAGAACCCAATGGGGAAAACTAATGGCTACCCTTACTGAAGGAGGAGACGATGAGACCCCATTGCAGGTTAAGCTAAATGGAGTGGCCACTATTATTGGGAAAATTGGCTTGTTTTTCGCTGTTATTACGTTTTCTGTTTTGGTGCAAGGCTTGTTTAGCCGTAAGCTGCAAGAAGGATCCCACTGGAATTGGTCGGGAGAGGATGCCTTGGAAATGCTGGAATACTTTGCTATTGCAGTTACAATTGTTGTGGTTGCTGTTCCTGAGGGACTGCCTTTAGCTGTGACCTTGAGCCTTGCTTTTGCCATGAAGAAGATGATGAATGACAAAGCACTTGTTCGCCATCTAGCTGCTTGTGAGACTATGGGGTCTGCCACTTGTATCTGTAGTGACAAAACTGGAACACTAACTACTAACCACATGACTGTTGTAAGAGCGTGCATTGGTGGAAAAATAAAAGAAGTTAGTAGCTCTATGGATACTTCTACCTTTTGCTCTGAGATTCCTGATTCTTCCTTGAAAATGCTAATTCAATCCATATTTAACAATACGGGGGGAGACATAGTTAAGAATAAGGACAACAAAATTGAAGTGTTGGGAACCCCCACTGAAATGGCTCTACTGGAATTTGGGCTGTTTCTTGGTGGGGATTTCAAAGCAGAACGACAAGAGACAAAACTTGTGAAAGTTGAACCATTCAATTCTGAGAAGAAGCGGATGGGGGTAGTTTTGGAACTTCCGGAAGGAGGTTTCATAGCACATTGTAAAGGTGCATCTGAAATAATTTTAGGGGCGTGTGACAAAGTTATGGACTTGAATGGTGAGGTTGTTCTTCTCAATGAGGTATCCACCAATCACCTCAAGGATACAATTGAACTTTTTGCTAATGAAGCTCTTCGGACTTTATGCCTTGCTTATAAAGAAATGGGAAATGAGTTTTGTGCCGAAGGTGCTGTTCCCTTTGAGGGTTATACTTGTATAGGAATTGTTGGAATTAAAGATCCAGTCCGTCCTGGAGTCAAAGAGTCTGTTGCAATTTGTAGGTCAGCTGGAATTACTGTGCGGATGGTCACCGGAGACAACATAAACACCGCAAAGGCAATTGCTAGAGAATGTGGTATCTTGACTGATAAGGGTGTCGCCATTGAAGGCCCAGAATTTCGCATGAAGAGTGAGGAGGAGTTGCTTGAACTCATACCCAAAATTCAGGTGCTTCTATATTTGTGATGGCATCATGCTGGCATTGTTTTGGGGTTTCTTGTAAATAAAGTTGGATAGGAATGATTGTAAAGGACCCAATGGTTCTGAAATTGACATCCACAATCATCGATGACGAGACCATTTGTTGGGCTTTGGGCCCCTTTTTTAGCAAAAAATAGTTGTGGGACCATTTAGGCATATAATACGTTGGGACTTTGCTTTTGAATTCATTCTTCAATAAAGCATGCACTATCTTCCTTTGGGCAAGACCTGGAAAAGGTTAATTTTCTTAGGTCAAAACGGGCCCGGTCTGTCATCTGTGCAACGAACTTCTCCCCTGCTGCAGCTTTTAAACTTAAGAATTGTATTACTGCAGTCAGGATGAAGCTGCTATTGTATTTGGTCCTTGAAACTCGTGCTGAAAGCAACTCCATTGAATTTAGTAGATGGGAAAATAAAAAGTACATATAACAACTTATGTACCGCTATGTGCCAAAGATGCCATTAGGTACCTTAGAAACTCATTCAGTCTTAAGAAACCTGCCGATAAAGGTGATAATTGTGCATGGAGCAGAAATTTATTTAGAAATGTGCAACCATTATATCTCATAGGTTGTGATATTTTGCAGGTTATGGCTCGATCCTCTCCATTAGATAAGCATACCCTGGTTAAATTTTTGCGAACAACGTTAGGAGAAGTTGTTGCAGTAACTGGAGATGGCACAAATGATGCTCCAGCACTTCATGAAGCAGATATTGGGCTTGCTATGGGTATCGCAGGGACTGAGGTGATTATTAAGTTCTGCTTTACTCTTATTTATAGAAGTATAGATTCTCCTTTTCATGCGGCTGGATTGCCAGTTTATAACATCTTAGGACTTTCTTGTTCTTTCGTTTGTCATTATCTTCAATACCAGCTGCTAAATTTAACAAACATGGCTTCAAGTTGAGATGGGATGGTATGATATCAATTTGAGTTAATTAAATGCTGAATTTTATTAAACTTGTGGCTTCATATGAGTTTAGAAGCTGAATAGATATCATTGCGGAGTGGCAGAAGGAACTGCCTTACCTTTAATTTGTAAAATTTGCCCTTGTTGGTACAAGATTTAATATAGTCGCTTTTAAGTTACTGTACTATCTGGTTATGCTGTTATTTTGGACCATTTTGCCCAATGTGGTACCAGATTTTCTACTTTTGCTTTTAAGTTACTCTACTATCTGAATATGCCTTTGCTCTTCTTGTTTCTTGGGTGTTTGGTTCTGGTGTTCCTCTGTGACATATTTGGAATTTGAGGAAGCTATTCTGGAGTAGAACCATGATATAGGCGAATGCCAGAATGCACGGAACTGAACGGAAACGTGTGATTTCTACTCTCCTCTCCCTGATAATTGTTTTCTTGTCATTTTGAGTTGTCTATATTTTTTCCGTGTGATGATTGTTTGTGGAGCAATAACCTATCTATATCTCACATAACCATTGCAAATTTGGGTTGTTGAACCAAACATAGTGCTATTGCTTGTTTACTTTTGGAAATATTTTGGTAAACTCAATTTCATTGTGTAGCTTATGGAGAGAATAGTTGATTATATTGTGAGCCTCTTTGCCATCTCAGACAAAACTGCATAGGCAGTAAATAGCTTTTATGCGCTAGAATCTTGATTGAGATGGACAATTGAACTTGATAAGTTTGTACTAGGAACCATAGATAACAGTATTCATAACCCTTCAAACAAGAAAAACTATAGAGTAAACACGCTCCCTTGAAGCCATTGTATTTCTTTCCATTGGATTGGCTTTGTTGATGTCGCTCCCACTTTCTAGGTGGCTAAAGAGAGTGCTGATGTCATAATTCTAGATGACAACTTTTCCACAATTGTAACCGTGGCCAAATGGGGACGCTCGGTATACATGAACATTCAAAAGTTTGTCCAGTTTCAGCTGACAGTCAATGTTGTTGCCCTAATCGTCAACTTTTCTTCAGCTTGTTTGACAGGTAAACTATCCAAGTTTTAAGCTCCCTCTTTATCAGATTTCCTTGAACATCCTGACCTGTTCAGTTACAGTAATCAAAGCAGTTTTGTGTGTTGTTTTTAAGAAACTGGTTTGGATAATGATCTTCAAAACTCGATCTTAAAATTTTAATGAAAGAGAATGTACAGTATTTCTGGGGGAACATCTTTTTATCACAAGAATCATATGCAGTAGAAAATGAGAATACAATATAGAAAGGATGGTTGTTTCAAACTTTAGAAACAGTTTATGGAAAAAAAATTCTGCAAAATTGATTAGTATTCAGCTTATGCTTGTGTCCCCTCATGTATGGCTGTGCTTTCAGGAAGTGCTCCTCTCACTGCTGTTCAGCTTCTATGGGTCAATATGATCATGGATACACTAGGAGCACTTGCGCTAGCTACTGAACCTCCTAATGATGACTTAATGAAGCGGGCGCCTGTTGGAAGGAAAGGGAACTTCATCAGTAATGTCATGTGGAGGAATATCTTGGGACAGTCCTTGTATCAATTTGTTATCATATGGTATCTCCAAACGGCAAAAGGAGTCTTTCGTCTTGACAGCCCGGATTCTAATCTGACTCTAAACACTCTTATTTTTAACTCATTTGTCTTTTGTCAGGTAACTCTTGAGACATTTTGAGTAATTGAGTACAGCTTTTATTATTTTGGTTGCTTTTTCTTGATGTGTGTGAACTTTGAACTGTAAGGCAATGTTTGATTCACTGAAATGAGCTGGAATGTAACGGTCGTTTCCTTGGAAGTGCTCATTGTGATGCTTGATTTGCTAAAAAATGGCAATTCACCATCGCCAATGGTGAATTGCCATTCCATGGTGAGGCCAAGAATGACATTCCATTCCTTCCCAAAATCCAGCCAACCAAACACTACCTAAGGGTCTGTTTTCCCTACAAGAGTTGAAGTATTGTACTTCCTTATGCTGCCTGCATTCACTACTTGTAAAAGCTTATATTAGTTCTGTTTCCGTAAAAAGTTACACTAACGATTCTTTCACCTTTTATAGCCCCAACAATGTCCAATATTAAAGTCAGCATGACAACTCATCCTATTAATAAACCTACTTATTCCCCTTTGGATGTGATTTTTTCCTTAATAAATCCCCCTGAAGCTAAGAAAATGATGATAAATATTACTGTGAAGTTGATAGAAGGCTTTTACCTGCATTCTGAGGCAAAATGTGGAAGTTTTCGTTCATGAAAACTTGCAGTTATTTCTAATGTGGTTTACGATTGGCCGACGCATAATTTTTAATAGTGATCTGTTTATGATTTGGTAAGTGTTAGTATTTAATTGTGAGCTTTCCCTGAAACAAAGTCAATGAATATCGTATAAAATTTCAAGTTATGTCATAATATTGATTTGTTGTGCAGGTTTTCAATGAGGTCAGCTCCAGAGAGATGGAAAAGATCAACGTTTTCAAAGGCATTCTAGATAACTATGTATTCGTGGCAGTACTCAGTTGCACGGTCCTCTTCCAAATTATTATCATCGAATTTCTGGGCACTTTCGCAAACACTTGCCCTCTCACTTTGCCACAATGGTTCTTGAGTGTTTCCCTTGGATTCCTTGGCATGCCCATTGCCGCGGCCGTAAAGATGATTCCGGTGGGCTCCACATGATTTTCAGGTGAAGCAGAACGGGTACTTGCTAATTGCCTTTGCTTTTGTGATTTGCCCTAGTTTTTTCATTAGCAAGCACTTGTAGGGCACTGTTAATGTCTCTCTTACAGTAAAGGGCGCAGCCCTGCTAATTTCAAGGCTGAATATCTCCTACATAGATTGCTGGAAAATGGCTCAATTTTTTGTGAGAACTTTCTATGGTTGATCCTATAGTTCCTTTAAAGTGTACTAACAACAATACACTAGGTAACGTTCCTCAAATACTGTGCACGAGAATAATTAGTAATGGTTATGCTCTTCGTTATACGTTATGTCTTTTTGATCTATAGTTTAAGTTGGACAATTCTCTAACCATCGTTTTATTCATCCGTTCAGTTGTGTTTTAGCAATTCGTTTTGTGTGTCCGTGGATGAGTGAGCCATTTACAGCTCATAAGGTAAGTGCCAAATTTCTGTCCAGAGGGAGGGATCCAATAGGAACTGTTGGGTACATAAGAAATGTGTTGAACTGATCGCACGTTTGAATGTGGAATTCAGACATATCAAATGGTTTCTAACCTCTCCATTTCAAAAACCACAAATGCACAGCAAAATTATGATTAGATCCCATCAAGTTGGCTCGCATTGATAAAATAAATTAACTATGTCAAATCAACTTGACTAGACTGCTCCAAAAAAACAAACTTTAGAAGACTTGGTTGATGATGTCCAGAAGATTTGTAATTATGGCACATTGCATCAACGGTGGGCTATGTTTGGATGACATGAATCAAAGAAACAATACTATCTTCGCTTCAGTAGTAAAGAAGCGTTTAGATCAAGTAACTACGTTCCATTAATTGCGAGTATGAATCAAAGAGACAGGATTATCTTTACTGCAAAGAAGCGTTTGGATCAAGTTAACTACCTTGGATAAATCATGACATTACTCGAATTTAGAGTTTAGGATTTTGAGTTGCGTCTTTTGCCGTAGAGCCCCATGGTGAAGAATCTTTGAAATAGTAGCATATTTGTGCCATCACATTATATGATGTATGAATGCAGCAAACTTATCTTCTTACAGGTAAAAAGCAATGAAAGGACTTGAGAGATATGGTAAGGAGATGGCTTCTCTCAACTGGACTACACCTCATGTTGAGGTTTCTGTGCTCCCTTCCTGGGTTTGCAAAGATGACCGGAATTGTTCTAACTCTTAAAATCTCACCATGACCATAAGCCATTCCAAAAATTATATTGATCAGGTATCATTAAGTACGGTTTCAGAGTCCATTTATGTTACAAATTTATTTGTGACACACTTGATTAGAATCCGTTCATCACTGGATAAATGTATTCTTGTTAAAGCATCCAACTCCAAACCAATTGGCAAAGAATGGAGAGGCCGCTCAGGCTTATATACTAATTTTGGAGGAGATAATTAACCAATGTGGGACAAATTCCAACACTCTCTCGCATGTGCGATCCCCGATTCGCACGTGGAGAGGTCAACAAAGGATCTGAAACACATGGATCACAATGAAACAAAGTGCAACTATGGCACAAACAAAGGGGAAAAGCCTCCGAAAGTCTAGCTTTGATACTATGTTAAAGCATCCAACTCAAATTAAAAATGTGGAAGACCCAAAAATTAGGGTAACTTTCATTAAACTGGGTATATATATAACGCAAGATACAACAATTACAATGAGGTCCTAACTAATTAACTATTTACATACTAAGGATAAATAATGAAAGCATCCAACTCCAAACCAATTGGCAAAGAGTGGAGAGGCCGCCCAGGCTTATATACTAGTTTTGGAGGAGATAATTAACCAATGTGGGACAAATCCCAACAATTCTGAAACCATACCAATCATTACCCGAACGATATGATTTATGGCATGACTCATGTTCACAACAAGATTTTGAAAGTGAATGATTCCAATCATCTTTGTGAACCGGAAAAGGACCCACAAAAGCTTCAACTTGAGGTGCAGGCCACTTGAGAGAAGCCATCTCCTATGGAAATATGGACCAAGTAAAAATGTGGGAAAAAAAATAGTACACTTCTTCAGCAGAGCTGTTGAAGTCAAGATGCCTAATTTTCTTCTTTGCAACCATAAAAAAAAAAATAAAGGGCAGCTGGCTGGTTTGAGTACACACTGCAGAGAAAGTACCCTCAAGAGTAATTGCATTGCCAGTTTTGACTGTACAGCAATGCTCTTTCCTTCTCTCCCCACATCCTATGGTTGAAGAGATAAAATACCAAAGGAAACACAAACAAGGACACTCACCCCTGATCTTGCCCATGTCTTGTAATGCTGTCAAAAAGATGATGTAAAGGAAGGTCTGCCTCTTCCCTCTTGTCAAGTGGAGTTTAGTGCAAAGTTTTTGGCGTTGAAAATTAGTCTACCAACTGGAAACCTTTTCCACGGAAGGTGAATTCTGATACTCCTATTGTAGACAGTTGTCATTATTCTTTTTATCAGATTTGTGTAAGTTCGATCCCATGTAAACATAATGATAGGACCGACGACGCTAATCTAAGAACGTAATCCATATATTAATGTTCTTTGCAATGGTATTTGTACTCTTTTTTTCCGGTGTTTCGATTCCCGAAATCCTTTGTTAGGTGTCCTCAAGTTCACTGTGAGAGCAATTGTTGTCACTTCCGAAGAAATTTCCAAATATCATGCAGTTATGCCCCTGTTTGAATATTGAATTTGTTACAAAACTGAAATCTAGTAAAACATACTGTATGAATCAGCACATAAAAACCAATCCAATCCAATACAGAGATTCCTATTGATTCCACAAAATGTCTTGGTTTTCAACTTTTTCATGACCCCTCAATACCAGACAATGGCTTTTCTCACTTGCACAGGAAAAAGAGCAGGGCCCACTTTAAAGGCAACCCCAAAGTCCCAGACTCACAAACATATACTATTCTCACAAAACTTTACAATCTTTTTTTGATGGCCAGACCATGCAACACAGATGCATCAAATCACAAAGACAGCTCCCCCATTCCTTTCAGAAAGACTCATGAAAGCATTCCAAGCACACCCATCATCAAAAGCTAGGGTGTCACAAGGACATATTATGAAACCAAAAAAGAGAGAAAAAAAGCAAGAAAAGATTGAATGAAAACAATGAAACAAATTTTAACAAATGAACCAAAACTAAGAATGGTGGTTGTACTAATAACAGCTTTCAAAGTCCTATCTTAAAAACAGTTTTGAGATTTGGACTTAAAACTGTTATATATATTTTCTTGCAGCCCAAAGCTGTTTTGCTTTTTATTTCTCTCTTTGCTCTCCTCTGCTTTGAGAAAGAGCCACCCAAACCATCTGTTGGAATCATAGAAGTAATGAAAAAATATTAAACCAATCATTATATCAATAAACTCGGACGGTTTTCCTCTATCTCTGTCGCTTCTCGTCCGGAATGCCGCAATTTTGGTCAGAATCACTGAATGTAAGCATCTTTCTCTTAGTGGTAAGTGCAGAAATAACAGAAGAATTTTCACAAGCATCCATGCCTCTCAGTCGGATCGGGGACTCGGGTGTTGTCGCTTCCCCCATGTCCAGTTCTTGCATTCGATTATAGCAAGAAAACAAATCCTCCTATACCCAAAAAAATGCCAACAAAGAGATTGAATACTAGGTCATTCGGAATTCATGCTACGTATGAGTTGGAGAAATTCAACTTATAATGAGGACTCACAATTTCAGAAAACACATTTGGAGACAAGGAATTGATCTCAAGCTCCAAAGTCTGTTTTGTTAATTTTCGATCCAATGCCACCAATGTGGCTGCCCCGGCAATGACTGAAGGTCGATGATCCATCAAATTTACGTCTAAAATCACATCCACACAAACAATATATAGAAAATCAATGCTACTCAATCTAACGAGAATGGAAGATAAAAAATAAAAAAAAGTTTGGTCAAATATAGATATACCTCTCATCATGGCTAAGATTACTTGTACAGCTTTGGACATTGTATTCTTTGGTGGGGTGTGAGCTTTGCTTAGCTTTTTGGTGAAATAGTGAACATAAGCAAAAGGAGTGACTGAATTCATCCTCCACTCCAACGTGTTCAACACCAGAAGCTCCATTCTCTGAATCACTTTGCTACCGAAGTTGAATTCCTCCACCTGAAACTCTGCTAGTCCCGGGACTCTGCATTCCTCCATCTTTGCCGCCAATGACAAACATGACAACGAGAGTAACCGAATCGCCCAGCATTTTTCGCTCTGCTTACCGTCATTAGCAAATTGTTAGGAATTTGCATAAACGCTAACGCAGGATCTAGAAGATACGAATGCCGAAAAAAAGCAATCGGAAACACAAATACATACTCCGTACATTAGATTTAAGCCGTTGTTTCCTATGAGAAAAAAAAAATACTCCACTCATTCCAAAAAGATTGTCCCAAAACTTGCACTAGACAAAAAAAAAAATTGTCAAAAAAGTCGTACTTTCTTTTCTTTTTTCCCATGAATTAAAAAGAACTCATTGATAGTACTACATAAGTTGTGGGAAATTTTCTGATTTTCTTTACAACTAATGATTCATGAGTTCTCATTTGCAGGTGGGAAATCTTTTTGGGACGGAGGTAGTACACAATATACATCGAAGTTAGCGAAGGCCGATAGGCATGCATAAGTGAATGCTAAACATTATTACTTCATCCGTCTCACTTTAAATGTCCCATACAAAAATTTGGGCAATTCCAAACCCCAAAAAAACATATTTCTACATATTGTTTCTTTAAATTTCTTACACCAAATTTCTTTCCCATATGCACTTTGATTCAAAAAGCTCAACAAACTCTCCAAGCACTATTGAGTACTTTAATTTAATTTCGTGTAAGAAATTTTTTTTAAAATAATATGTAAAAATATGTTTATTTGGGATTTGAAATTGCACGAATTCTCGTAGGAGACATTTAAAGTCAGCAGGAAGGAGTATTGATTATAAATTAAAATTATGTAACTACCAAAGTAATCACTAATTAAAGCGAAAACTTGAGTCGAACATACTTACATCGATGATTCGCCTTGAAAGGAACCGATCCAAATACGCCACTGACAAGTACGCCGTTTGGAATCGGAACCCGAACAACTCTCTAGTCTGGATTAAGATTTTCAAAAACTGACTCAAATCACAGATCACATTTACACATCATAAGGCATATATCAATACGTACGCGATTGTGTTTAAAACCAATTGAATTAATTACGACTAACTTTGAGAATCCATAAGATGGCATCTAATCGAGCACACTTAATCCAGTCGTCGATCGACACCCGCGGAGGTTCAGATTCTCCGCCATTGATCTCTCTACGAAGCAACATTTGCACGTACTCATCTTCCTCAATGCCTGGAGCAGAGCAAACGAAGGTTTCTTCTTCGTCTGCTTCGTTCAAGCAAGTTTCAGTTTCTAGACAGAGAAGCTGGGTCGAGAGAGAAGGCGGTGTAGAGCCAGAAGGAAAATCCTCCATTGCATTATTCTCTCTCTCTCTCTCTCTCTCTCTCTCTCTCTCTCTCTCTCTCTCACTAGGTTGCTAATACTGGGAGGGACCTAGGAAGAGGAGATATAGGATATGAATGAAGCGCTAAATCCACGATTTGGAGAGAGAAAGTGAGGAGAGAGAGGCGAGGTGGGGGTCCAAATTTAGCGGGGATGTGATTAGTGGTAGCGTAGTTTGGGTGTGGAAAGATGTGGTTAACTAACGGTTATGATGAGACTGTGAGTCATGGTTTTTGAGCTTTGGTGGAAGGTGGTGCTAATGGTTGTGAGGTTAATTTAGAGGGGGGAAATTATTGGGTGTCTTTATGCTGTCCGTTCCACTAAGAAAAATACTTATTTGTTAAATTAAATGTGATGTATTACGAGATTATAACATGTCTCGTAAAATAAGAAATAAATACTTAAAACATGAGAATCTTAACTGAATGGGTCCTCAGTAAGGATGTACTCATGTGCGATTTCTGTTGTGATTTCGCATGGAATGTTAAATGAGATTTAACACGGTTTCATTTGAGATATGAGCAAATCATATCATAGATATCGTTATGTATTAATATTGGTTAGAAAATCAGCATGATCTAAAATTTATTAAGATGTGGTTTGAATCCTAGTTGCGTAAAAGCAATGAACGGTTGAATTATAACCGTCCATTGTTATTTATTAGATCATAAATACGCTCGTTCAAATAAACATTGACCAGTTTGATTTTTTAAATAAAATTTGACAATATGCACAATTCAGATTGTCAAAATGGGATCGTTTAGGAATTTTTTTTCTTCTTTCCCAATAGAAATCATATAAGAGATCGTTATGCAAAGAGGTTCTTGATTTGTGAAGCCCCAACCATCTCTACGAACTTGGGGTCAAGGTACCCACTTCAATTCACACTCTTTCAATTCTCGCCCTTACGAATTTTAGAATATCTTGGGATGTGTTTTAGACGCGACTTCAGGCTCCCGTTGGTGCACACAAATTAACGACTTAGGACTACCACGTGACGGTTTCAAAAACATTAGATATACTATATAATCTGTATTTCCACGTACGTGTGTGGTTGGGGCTACAGAAACATAAAAGAGTCATGAGTACGTGACGACTGAAACTTTGACTGAAAGTGCTCCCCCCTTCTTTCGAGAGATTATTCCGTGCCTTTGGGCCACTATGTGGCGATGTCCCAAACCTCTTTTTGCCACATATTATTATGGTGTTCTCGCATTTAATCTCGAACTCTATAGAAGTAAGTGGTTGAGAAGAGATTTGAAGCATTACGTGGCAATGCCCCAGGGCATGGTATAATTTTTTCCCTTCCTTCGCCCCTCGTTTCAAGGGCACGAGCGATTTATACGCACGCGAGTTTGGAGCGCGTGGTCCAGTTGATGATGGTAAAGAGGCGGGAACGACATATGGCGCGGGAATGGGGCTCTTGTGATTGGACAGTGGTTGGGCCCAAGGCTCAATTAAAACAAAAATGCAACTTGCACAACCGTTGTGTTGGTTGTGTGCGTAATTCTAACCGTCTAGATGTATTTGGACGGTCTAGATTTTAAAAAAACTCTTCCAAAGAAAAGTCGAACTTTTATGGGGAAAAATTTGAGTGAATCTTGGCCATTTATTATGACAATGGACAGCTAGAGATTGGTTGTGTGTTGTGTTTTACACAACCGTTGTGTGTGTAGCACTGCAATTAAAATGACCAGATCAACAATGAGCAATTTAATTTGAAAAGTCTAATTATGTTGTTTTTTATTTTGATAATCGGATTTTCGGGATCAATTTGCCCGCACGTCGATTTTTCGGGTTCTGCAGTTAACAGTTGGTAAAGCAAATTTTCAGTTGTCCTAAGGTTTAGACTGTTCGGTTTTCGTGAGATTCAAGCTTGCGACATTTGGAAACAAACTATTAATTACTTTCTCATGTCCATTGGCCAAATCTCCTGAGATTTTTTTTCATGGAAAAAGATAATGGATATTATTGATACGGAAACTGGTTCGAAGACCTCTTGCCCATATTTGATCATGTGGGGATCCAAATTCAAAAAATCGACACTTTCTGAGTCTAAGTTGTATGGCATGAGGTGATGGCATACAACTTGGACTCATTTACAAAAATAATCAGAGCCGTTCAATATATTTTGTTTAAGGTTTCCGTAAAAAATTAGATCCATCCGACGTCGATAAAAGTGTTTAAGAAGCATCCAAAATTGCTTATGAAAATTTCTAAAGCGATTTTTGACGCTTCGTAAAAGCCCTTATCGATGTCGGATGAGGCTGATTTTTTACGGGGACCTTAAGAAAAATATATTGAACAAAAAGAGCGGCTCCGATTATTTTTTTTGGACCCGAGACGGGCCCAAACGCGCGCTGTACGCGCTGTCTGTACCCACTTCTGCTGTACCAGCAGCATTTCTGATTGTAGAATTCTCTTTGCTAATGAGGTCTTCCGAGGTTGTCAATCCCAGCTAGACTCAATTGGATTTATGGATACCGAAGCCATCTTTACGATTGCGATCTATACAGATCAAAACACTCAATGCCTACTTTCACAGGAATTACATCAAAATTCATCCTAATTGACCAAGATTGACGATTGTTTCCAATCAGAAAAACAGTTTTTTTATTTTTATTTTTGAACTCGTCAGAAGAATAGTTGATGTGCTCAACATTTTGCTCTAAATAGTATTCACCATTGCAAACAGCAGGGTAGTAATTAAATAGAAGATGCAAGGGGAGATTTCGTTCATTCCTCATTACAGTCCTGCCAAGGACTCATGCAAGTGGAAGAATATGGAAAGCTATTGGAACAAATTTGGTGTTGTTTGCTCAATCGTACCCCGGTTGGCCTGTTTTATCAGAAAAAATAATATACAACGGTTGTTTGATGCTCATTTTCTGTTGGATGAAACCTACACAATCCATCCCATATGAGAGAATGTGAGTACAAATAAACGTTGTATCCAATTTTTTCCCTAGTTTAGCAACAATACTTAAAGATGATTTCCAGCATTATAATTTAGCTTTTTACAGATACTTTGTTGCCAAACGAGGCTCTAAGGTTGGAATTGAAAATGTCAGTCAAATGGCACTAATGGCAGTAACTAAAAACAAAAACAAAAACAAAAACAGCTGTGGCAAAGGTAAAAGAACCCTTATCAGACACAAGATCCTAAATCCAACTGTCCAAGTCCAAACAAGTGATAAATGGGAATATTACACACCTTCCAATTTCATACACAGTTTTATTCAAATTACCCTCTGCACTATCTTTAATGGCTCAGCAGAGTTCCTCTTGCATTTTTAATTTCTTTAAGTCCCTACTCTTGGGAACAGTTTGAAGTATTATTCTAGCAATGTGCTTTGAATGAACCCACATACCTTTTGGGAAAAACTTTTCACTTAAACCCCCCATGTGGTTGGGTAATGTGTGGATACATTTCTTCGCATTTGTTTTGCTGCAGACGCATCCAATTCCGTCCATGTTAACGGATGCTTACCTTTCACACCTCTTGAGTCTAATCAATATATTAAAATTTGAATATGTATCGTCCATAATGTATTAATTAAAGTGTAGAGAGCATCTTTGTAAAAATATCTTATTGATCAGACATTAGCAACTCAATCATCGGGAAACATTATTCTTATTAAAATGAAAGATAAATTTAGATTTAAAATTTTACTTTATAATAAATTCTATTTGACCATTAGGTTTTCATTTTTCGATCGACTTCAATTTTGGCATGGATGATGCATTACTCGTCAAGCTCTACAATATCAATGGTTCGGAGTCGATTTTTGGTACACGGGATGGAGTGGTTAGATTCAAGAAAGAAGTAGAATCAAGGAAGAAGATGAGGGCTATTAGAATTTTCATCGTTTCCATTAGTGGATTTTGCATCATTTCCGTTAATTGGATGCGTTTGCACAGATCCACAAGCACAAAGGGTGCGGATGCAACAAAGTGAACTGGAAATGATGTATCTGCACATAGCCCAAACTAGAAGAGATATTACGTTCTCAACTTTGGCAATTGGGTCGGTCCACTCCACTGGAGTTTCTCTTTAACTAAAGAAATCTCAACTACTAACCTTTCTTTCCTAAACTGACTTTTTCATTTTTTAAAAAAAATGCTGCTTTCTAAAACTACTAATTAAAATGACCCAAAGAAGACTGCATTTTACTACTATATTTGTTTGTTCTTTTTTTAAGTTCTTCACACAGTAATCGATATCTTTAAAATTGGTTAAACAAGAAAATGATAAGTTGGTTAATACTTTATTATTTAAACTGATGATTGACATAATTTAAAATTAAACAAACAATATTGGGACGGTGAAATTATATTTTTCCTCTGCCTCCCCCTTCCTCCGGCCTCCCTATTCTTCACATCCTAGCCCCATCGTACTCCACCTGCGCTTCCCCTCCCCCTCCACCTCCATCTTCCCCTCTTCGTCTCCTTCCTTTGTTAGCTTGTCCAGCCTTGCTGGGCCCGATCTGGTGATGATTTGAAGATGGATGGCTTGACTTTGCTCATCTGGCGAATAAGCCAACGGATCTGGTGCGGTGGCTTTCAGCGACAATGTCCTCGGCCGATTTTTTTAATTTATTTTCATGTCTCTTTTTGGTTTTGTCTATTTTGGATTTTGTTGGTTTGGTTCTCTCCTTTTAATGGGAGTTTTCCCTCTCCAATGTGGGGTTTTTGGTGTTGTTTTGGTTATCTTTACCGCAGTTGAGGGTTTGTGTTGCTCTCTCTGTTTGGGGGTTGGTCATGGCTGATTAGCTGGCAAAGTGCGGTTGCGAGGCTCTAATGGGTGATCTTGTGTAGCTAGACCTCTTGTTTGGTTATTTACTCTGCTTGGGATGATATCCAACTTTGATGTATTCAATTGTTTTATGATATAATACAACTCCTACCATTTTGGCCAAAAAAAATAAAATATATGATGCATTTCTCTATGAAGTCTTGGTGGAATCCAATTAAGATTCCATCTTAATTAAACATCATTAATTGCATGCTTCAACCTAATTTAAGCATATGGAGTACTTCACTTGGTACATGTGTCTTAAAAAAGAGTCGTTGTTTGATTCTTTTGAGCTAGATGCTGATTCAGTTATTGATGCATTAATGTGACCACCGATGCCACGGGAAGGTCTCTATTGGCTAATCTATTGGATTAAATCAGTAGTAATTAGTCTAATGACACCAATTAATGAACTAATCATACTGTTTTTATTTTATTTTATTTTATTATAATCGAGTGCCTAAATCAGCTTATGAATATCTTGACTAATCCTGAACATTCAGATTAAAAACTGGACAAATTTCGAATGATCTTAAGAGTTGTTTTTTAGGTGGTTTGAGTCGAACCGGAAGTAGTCCTATATATGAATGGTGGTAGGTTGGTACACCAATTGGGTTGTTTAGTAGGTAAAGAACTGAGGGGTGGATGTAGAATTGTGTTAAGTGTTTTAGAATCATGTTTTAATTAGTTGCTCAAACCTGGCTATCACATGGCATTGGGGCCAGTGTTCTCAAGGCTCCATCTGGAATGACTCCCAAAGCTGGTGGAACGTTTCAACCTTGCAAATAAAGTGATTGACTTGCCAGTTGAAGAAAAATTATCAAATTTGCTCATTTATCCCCAAATAAATAAATGAAATTGCCTCGTTGAATAAATTATTTATGGAAAAATTTAAGTCGATCAAACATCTATAGTCACATACGTACATCTATAGTAGATCAGACATCTTTTGTTCATGCTTATATTGTGTTGACAGTTTCCAGGGGACTTCGGATTGGTGCAGTGTAGTGAGATGCACAAAACTGTGCTGCGCACCTCCAAGCCGTCAGATCGTGTATTCGACGGCTCGGATTTCATCTCAAAAACCAACGATCGAGAGCCGTGCATTACCGAGATAAGATCTGAGCCGTCGGATGCACGATCCGACGGTTCGGAGGTGCGCAGTACGTAGTTGCGCACACCACTGCCCCCAATTCGTTTCCAGGTACAAAACAATCTTGGGAAAATGACGGTTAAAGACGTATTTTGATAATTAATATCTTTTAAGAACAAACTAAGAATATTTGTTAATGTTGAAAATGTTCTTGTTGCCTCGAAATTTCCTGGCCTCATATTCACCAGAGCCCAAAATTACCATACGACAAAAGATCCGAACCCAGGTGAAAGACTCATTAATCGTTAAGGGGGCAACAAGTGTACCTGTAATGGTCAAGAGATTTTGGGACTTTCCAAACCTTGGGAACAAGTGTACCTTTTAAGTACAAGGTTAGGTAGGTGTGCATTTCTCTGTATTTTCTCTACTTGTTTTTAGCGTTCTTCTTTTTACGTTGAGGACGAATTGAAAAAGTATGAAATATGGATTGATGTTGAAAAAATTTAAATAAGATGACACTTTAGATAAATAAAATAGCTGTTTGATACTTTTTTCGTCTTTCGTATAGTTTTGTTTTTTGCTTTTGATCATAATTTTGTAGTTTTTAAACTTCTTTCGTCGAAACGGATGATTAATATAAAATCTAGAATGCAAATCTAACAAAAATTTAGAAAAGACAAAACAAAACACACAAAACGAAGAAAAAAATTAAATTTACGAGAATGCAGAACTTCCCAAAAATGCTAAAGAGGCTAAATTAGCTTGCCTTTGTGATGCAGGGAGGCGTGTTGAAAAAGATGAATACGTAACAACGACAATCACGAATTATTATGAACTATACTCCCTCTACGAACACACAATAATAAGAAAATTCTCAATTTTCATTAATCAATTCATAAACAACTACTTTGCCCTAAAGCTTACATCCTTTTTTATAATAGTAAAACTCCTAAACCTAGCCAACATTACTAACCAAACCAAATCAAACCAAACCAAACCGAGCCTTACGTCTCAATCACTTGGAAAATAAGACATAAGGAAATAAAATCAACCCTAATTCTTCTAGATCAAGCATCCTACAAAGTAGGAATGCTAGTTCAATACTTAGAACACTCATTCCTAAAATTGAAACTCCCTAACAAATTACTAAAATCAAAATAAAGAAAACTAGAGAATATTATTTATTAAATTATTTCAATTCCATTTTGCATCATTCTCTGCATCTTGAAGAAACTCGTCCTCGAGTTTATATAATTGGGCTCGTCGAATCTTGTCTGCATTAATCTTATACTTCAAATTAATTTTTTCGAACCTGAACGTTAAAGACGACGAGTCTTCAAAAATTAAGGGAACAACTTCCTGCAATAACCGTATACCATCTTGAAACTTTTGTTCAGACAAATTACAAGAAGTACTCTTCAACGCAATAACTACTAACTAGTTGGATGAAGCACAAAAAATGACACTTCCATCCAGTGACAGATCCAGAAATTTTCTATAGATGGGTTACTCTTTTTGGACCAGCTTTATACGTGTGAAAGTCGTAGACGAACTCACGTTAAATTTCATGATTCAATTCGAAAATAAGAGCGAGGGATGCACTTGTAAAAAATAATAAAGAATATTCAAAATATTAAAGAATATAAGATTTTTATTTTTTATTTTTCCGTGGAAGTTATAGTTATATTAATTGATTTGTGTAGCAAATGGCAACATTGTAGATGGTTTTATGGTACCAATGCTACATAAAGTCAGTTTTAAGGATGAGTTTGAGTCCCAACCCAGTCAAAATTCAAGGAGAGAAGGGTTTTTTTTTAAACCCTTGAGAAACAGAATTTGTAGTGCCTATACTCAAACCACTGTCATTTATGAGGGTGCACGGCTCTCTACCACTGGAACAACTAAGCAACCTTATTAATTTTTGGCATATTTTATATATGTTACTTACTTAGTCTTGGGGCTCTCCTTTGGGGCCCTATTTTTAATTGGGTCACGTGACCTGTTTGTGCCTACATTGAATCTACCTCTGCTTCCACCAAATCACACAAGGTAGAACCTCTTTCAGCCATATTAACAATGTTGCCTTCAACCCACGTTGCCATATTTCCATTGTTGCATCCAACGAACCACATGCGTTTGGGGATTACCTTGTATGCATCATTAATGACCAAGAATCCATCACACTATGGTTAATTGTGAAAATCGTAAATTTGCCAAAATCAACTCTTACTCGGACGTCTTCACTAGGCTGACTAATGTTGGAAACACAAGGCTTTAATGCTTCTTTTACTAGATGGATTTCAATCTCTTCGTCTTCATCGAAGACTGGCGGTTTATTCCGATCCATATGGATCCACAATAATATTTAATGTGAATGATCATCCAATTGCGATACCGTCCATTGTATTAACCTCTAGGATTTTTTCTGTGCCATACCTCCTTGGAACTCAAGAAAGTTGGTCTTTGAACCAATTCCCAAAATTGTAGATCATGATTACAAACCACGACCACCCTTGTCCTCCCCTTTAACTAATGGTTACCCACCAAAGATTTGGTGATAGAAACATCATCCGACACCTCCTCCTCTTTCAAAAACCGAGGTTGAACCGGACAACGGCGAGGTAGGTTTTCACCAACAGACAAGGCAACAATCTAATTGGTTAGCGCTCCAAACGCCCCTTCCATCCACTGCTCAAGTTGTTGAAACCTCTCTTCCATTCGTGCTTCTCACGCAGCTTTACTTTGTTCATATACATCTTTGGCAATAACATAACAACCATAACGAACTCCTTCTTGCGCTAAGATCTGGAATCGAACCTAAGCTCTGATATCAATTGATGCAGGGAGGTGTGTTGAAAAAGAAAAACACGCAACAAAGATAATCACAAATAAGTATGAACTAGATGTACTTTATCTACGAACACACAATAAGGAGATCAAAACTCCCAATTTTTATTAATCAATTCATAAACTACTTTGTCTTAAGGCTTACATCCTTATTTATAATACCAAAACTCCTAAACCTAGCCAACATTACTAAAATACCAGAAAGAAAAATAAGACATAAGGAAATAAAATCAACCCTAATTCTTCTTGATCAAACATCTACAAAATATACAAGAATGCTAGTTCAAGACAAACTAGGAGACTAAATACTTAATTCTTAGAACACTCATTCCTAAAATTGAAACTCTCTAACAAAATTACTAAAATCAAAATAAAGAAAACTAGAGAATGCTATTTATTAAATTATTTTAATTTCCATTCTGCATCACTTTGTTCTTTTCCCATCTTTGAGAAAATTATTTTTCTTCCTGCACGGTTTTCAATAACTTTATCTATTTATCTCTCTCCACTCATTACTATAGCCTTTGTTCTTTTCCTATTTTTGAGAAAAATAATTTTCTTCCTGCACGGTTCTCAATAACTTTTTCTATCTACCTCTCTCCACTCATTACCAATCATAACATCAAAAATAATTTTCAAAGATGGGTATTTTTAGTTCTTCGCAAAATACAAAAGGGAAAATAAGCCCTCTTAGTACTTTTGGGAAAACTAGGTCTAAATATGACATGTTCTTGACGGTAGTCCATAGCTACAACTATGGTTTTTGATCAACAACTTTGCTACAACCAATCTAATGTATGTGGGGCCCACATGTGCTGTGTGTGTGTATATGTGTGTACGCGTTTGTGTGAAAGTGTTTGTAATTGTAGACTTTTTGTTTCGATCAATTGCTAATATTTAAAAGAGGGAAATTGATCTTCAAATTTGAATGGTGAGAAGTAAAAATAGAAGATGAGTTATTGCTTTAGCTAGGTATCCAGTGAAACATGTACTCCCTTCGTCTCATTTTCATTGTCTATTATTCCTTTTATCTCTTTTGTGTCTATTGCCTATATCTTTCAATGTGGATCTCAAAAAATATATAATATGAATCATATTTGATAGATTTCAATTTATCTATAATACAAAGTTGTTGAAATAGATTTTAATTTATCTATAATACAAAGTTGAAATTTTGAAAAATATTATCAATTAAAAGATATAGGCAATAGACATAAGAGAAACAAAAGAAATAATATACAATGAAAATGGCGGTTGATCAGCGTGGTCTCCCACCATGCTTGTTGTTGGGCGGCACGGTTCTTGCCGAAAGGTTAAGGTGAGTATCCGTAACAAAGCTGGATTCTTGGTTTTTGTTTCGTCTCTCCAGGGGCTTGGTGATGTTGGAGGTGGCATTACGGTGGTGTTGGGTGGCTGTCTGTTTGAGTATGGTGGTCGGTGGCTGGACGATGGGTTTCGAACGACTCAGACGTGCAGTTTAGGTTTAAGGTTTTCACGGGATGGGCTTAGCCCACCACATGGGCTAGGTTTCTTTTTTGTGCTTAATTGTAAGATATGAGCTTTTTTAGACCATCAGGTGTTTTGGTTTTAATTGTAAGATCTAGGCATATAGGCCAACATGTGTAATGGGCTATGTCCCAAGGAGAATTCTAAAATCAGCCCAATGGGCTGACGATAGTAGGTGTGTTAATGTGTAGTAAAGGATGTAAAAAGTGCACATAAATACGTGTTTTTCTTATCTTTTAGTGTGTTTGTCGTCAGCCCAGTGAGCTGATAATAGCAAGACCGATGTCCCAATAGGTGTGATTGGGTTTTGTCTCATCTGGATGTACTTTCTAACTTTGGTTAGAATTCCCCTTCTCTTTTTCCTTAATAAAATGTATTTTTGCCAATAAAAAAAATTGGGACGGAGGGAATAACGAATAGTGGGAAAACACTGCCATACAAGAATAAGATATAACAAAACGAGTTTGTTTGGTTTGAATTTTGAGGAAGGTTTTTGGAATAATGAGTGGAGAGAGATGAGAGTAATAATTAGAGAAAAAATTATTGAAAACCGTGTGCATAGAGTGCGGGGGTTGGATACCCAAATATGTATTCTAAACAACAACAACAAAAAAAAATTATTGGTGCAACTTTTCAGGGCATGAGCTCCTGGATATGGCAATTCAACCTGCAACTCCACAGGAATAAGAATGCCAAACCTCATCCAAACAGCACTCAAACTTGGCAATCTTGTGGTAATTCCGAGCAACACATACATATCTATAATTCTTTTTTTCTTTTTTGGTTACATATCAATAATTCTTGTAGGTAATCCAAGGATTGAGTTGGTGGTCAGGGTTTGAGACTTACGGGTTTGTTTTTTCCTAAAATCTCAAGTTCAAAATCTCTCACGTGCTAACAATTTTTTGAGGGGTCAGTCCATATACAGATTTGCTCTGATTTTAATTTGAACCACCGTCGAAAATTAGTTGAGATACACATAAGTTTGCTAGTGTTACAAACATACAGTATTAATATGGGTAATTCTTGTGGGGGTCCTAACTCATAAGGGACGTCACTATTGTCGCTCAGAATTGAGACCACCCAAATAGTTATGGGCATCATCATCAATTGTACCATCGACCAGCCAGTAGTAATAGTCCTCGTCCTGCACATGTCTCCAAAATTTAATGATGGCTAATCAAATTCGTAAATGCTGTTCAAAGATAGCGACTACCGATGGTGCGAGGGAATTCTCTATTCATTTGCAAAAATGGAAAAATAATATAAGAGTATACGAACAAGACTAATTAACGTGGTGTATTCTTTCTACGTACCAAATGAGAAATACATTCGAATTCAAGAGTAATCTAGGGTGATCAAATTCATAAATACTGTTCAAAGATAGTGACTACCGATGGTGCGAGGGAATTTTCTATTCGTTTGCAAAAAAGGAAAAATAATATAAGAGTATACAAACAAGACTAACGTGGTGTATTCTTTCTACGTACCAAACGAGAAACACACTCGAATTCACTTGTAACCTTGAGGTCCACAAGTAAAAGAGGGAGAATTAATGTCCTGTAATGTTATTAATTAAGAAATTGAATAGGCCAGTGGGCTACAATATTACGTAGTTATAGTTACAAATAATAAATCAACTAGAAAATTATACTTTCTTCATCTTAATTTGTTTGTCCAATATTGAAAATCCAACTTCCTTAATGAGCATAATGATTTTTTTTTTTATGGACATAAATAAGTTTTATTAAATTCAATAAGGGTACTTTTTTCTTTTTGAAAGGCGAAAAAGATTTTAATAATCTCTGAATTTGTTACAAAGATTAATATGACAAGGAGTGATGACATCATATCCCTAATCCGAGACCTATAAAAGAGTTACAAAGCTAAGGATAATCCTATGTGCATCTGAGATCCAAACTCAATTTTGGCCAAGAAACTAATATAGGAAACCAATTGGGACAAAACTCACACCCGTTGGCCTAAAAGCCCGGATATTTTGGCAAAACTCAATTTTGGCAAGGAAACAAATATAGAAAACCAATTGGGATAAAACTCACACCCGTTGGCCTAAAAGCCCAGATAAAGAAAGTTAAGATCAATCACCTAAGAGTCTAGAAGCCCAAATAATTGGGACAAGGCCCAACAATAGAAGCTCAAGAAAAAATAAAAGCCCCTAGCAGCTTCGACCATCCACCGCCAACACCGGACGCCAGTCACCAACCCACACCCACAGAAAGCACCACACTAAATAGTCGTGCCAAAGCCGTGAGCGGTGAATCCCCACCAATAGAAAATTAATGGGGATAAGGGATAAGGGAGAAGAAGGAAGGAGACGGGAGAAGAGGAGGAGGATAGGGAGATAGAGAGGAAGAGGAGCGGCTGGGGGGAGGAAGAAGACGCTACGTCCCTCCAAAGGGGAAACCCTAGATCTGGTTCAAGGAGAGGAAGAGGGAAAAGTTTTTAGAGAGAGGAGGAGAGGCCTATTGCTTAGGGAGCATAATGATTACGCCTAAAGTATTTTACTTTTCAACATTTACCCTTTCAACTTTTTTGAAAAGTTATTTATTTCAAAAAAAATGTAAGGGCAAAAATAAAATTTTATTCATTTAAAAGTCAAATGGACAAACAAATTGAAACGTACAGAAATCTAAAAGGGAACAAATTAACAAATTGGGATGGAGGGAATACAATTTTGCCAACAAAGAAATCCGTAAAAGAAAATTAGAAAATAATTTTTTTAAAATCTAAAATAGAAAATTGAGTTAAGCTCAATTTTAGGTATTACTAACAAAGAAGAAACATGCCATAAATCTTAGCCTCAAATGGATTTGTTTTGACCAAAGTTATATAATTCTGTAAATGCCCAAACATTTTTAACAATTGCAATTTAACCCCTCAACCATAACACGCAGTTAACCTCTTCTTGCGAGACTTATACCGATCCAATTGTTCCAAGAGTAAGAATTCCTTTTACAATTTGTTCTACGTAAAAAAAGAGTAGCCACAACCTAACTAATGAATAATATTTGGGTGAACTAACAAAATCTAGACCATGAAGTGCAACATTTCTGAAAATCTGAAAAAGAAAAATGAAAAGATGATGCGCATGGGGGAATTGAGATATCAACCAGTTGTCAGGTGCATATGTATAATTTTTTTCATTTAGAAAACTTCTTTATGTTCTTTCGTTGGAACGAGTAGTATCATATCTAAAATCCATCTAAGTCGTAATTTATTAGTGGTTCAAGTACTCATTTGTGTTTTGATATGTAGTTTTTTTAAGTATATCGTTGAAGTACTACATAAACCGCTTCCAACTTGTATCTCGCTTTTCGTGAAGTTCATTTGTTCTTTTTCTAAGTCATAATTTACATTTGTTTTTCAGATTGAATATATATCCTTGAATAATTTCGAGGCTTACAACCTGAAGACACCGGCCAATTTGAAGGCCTGCGATGAAATTCCAATTTTCATCCAAAACGACGTCAGTTTAATTTGTATACTTCTAGGACTAAAGAAGGAAATATTTGTGTAGAATAACCGAATTTTTTCTCACCCACATTAAAAGTTTGTGAGAGAGAGAGAGAGAGAGAGAGAGAGAGAGAGAGAGAGATACTTATAACAAGTATAGCGAAAAACACATCGATATGGAGATCGAAGGAGACTAGTGTAGGTGCACTTTGAGAACTTGAAAAGGTACAAGTATGGAAAGTGAGAGGCATGCATGTCTTTCCTAACTAGGGTTCTCATCCAAGGCCCATACCCGCATCAGATGCATAATTTTGAACGAAAAAATAGCTGAAGCTTCGATCACCATGCACCTATGTGTCTTTTGAAACTGCAACTAACTAACTACTATAGGGGTTTGTACAACACCACCAAATGCAATATTCGTAGAGTTTAATCGAGGATCATAATGCGGGGTTTTAATCCCAACCTATATAATCCTTCTCCTAAACATGTAATTGTTACTAGAAATTTGAACCACCATATTAATTTTTCTACAATTTTTTTGTTCGTATTTTTGTATGGGTCTAGTGATAGCATACTTTGAGTCCTTATTTTTGATGTGACTAGTGACAAAAGAAACAGAGACGAGGACTAAAATTTTTAAGTTAGTGGGACAGAGAAAATTAAGGAGCTGGATCCTCCTAAAATGAATACAGACAGAATCGAGGTTGGTAGGCAATTTATTCAGTTAACTGTTTTGAATCCCAAAGGACTTTCGGAGGGGGGAGGGAAATTACACCCAAATAGTATTAATGTAAGGAACAGGTGATGGTGATGGTGATGGTGTTGGTGTTGGTGTTGGTATACCCTCCATGATTATTTTTTCAACAACAGGACGTCTGAGCCAGCTTAATTACGTGCTTCTCGATCGATTGCAGGGCCTTGAAGCTAACGATTAAACAAACTCCTTAGTGGCCCCAAGGTTAGTATAAAATGTTTGGTCTCCGTAGAATTTAAATATGCGACTTCATGGATGACAAACATTTATTTCCTTTCTCATGCCCATGGGGTGTTTCTGATAGTGAATAAGTTTTGAGAAAAAAATTGTTGCAATCAAGTTGTTATGTGTTTCCGATAGTGAATAAGTTATTTGAGAAATGTCAAATTGTTTCCTGTAGTGAATAAGTTGTAGATGGGTATATGAGTGAAAAAAGTCGTTCAGAATGAGGAAGTTGTTGACAAGTTGTTAGTTAGTGTGAACAATAAGCTAAAATGTCAAAATTTGTTAATTAGTATGAACGAAATGATAAAAAGGCCAACGTTTTTTCCTCAAATTTTTAGTGCAAAGCCAAATCCCTCCAAAGTTATACCCTACATGATTATAGGTTGGCACCCTTAAAATTTTCTGACATGAGAAAGATGGCAATGGGGGTGGGGGTATACTACCCCACACAAGAAGAAATAAACCCCCTACACACACTAACTCCCATGCCAATAGATTCCCAATGGTTTGACTGCACCTGATCCCCTTTCAAACTTTCTTCTCCCCAGAAGAACTCACTGGGCAGTGTGCTCACATGGGTTCTAATTCCCTTTTTGCCCCCACCAGCTTTTCCTGTGTGGTTGATGGCTTGATGCTATGTTTGGATAGTTCATATGCTGTGTTACACAGTTGATCTCGGTATGAATGATCTGTCTTTGACCGAATTGGGAAAAGGATTAGTTGAGATGCTCGTAAGCTGGTCGGGACACATTGACTGTCAAACCAAAAAAAGACGATGATGTGTTACGTAAAAGTTAAAACCACCCGCAGCTGCAGGATTTCAATGGAAGAGGCCGGTTCCATAATTCTTTTTTCCATTAGTGGTCTGTCTAGCTTGACAATTTACTTGCTTATTTAATCTCATTGAATTTGGACTCAATTGCGTCTAGATCCATTCAGATTTTCAGCATATAAGACGTCAACTAATTAACAGGCCTTAAGAGTATGTATGGTTAATCAGAGGTAATGGATTAAGTCTATAGAATTGTGTGAAAAAAAATAGTACAGAAAACAACAAACAGAGTGTGACTAGGAGATGAAATATAACCACAAAGGCTTATATATAAACTCCAGAATATATAACTAGGAAAGATGGAAGAGGGAAGGCCGGACCCAGTCACTGCCATGCTTACGGAGTACTGTATTAAAGTTGGCCTCGGTTATCATTCATCATGAACCCACAGTACATCATCTTATCTGACATTTTGGTTGTGAAAAGGCTTGGCCGTGACTTTTCGGGAGCCTAGAGAAGTTTAAAGATGGAGTCCTTTTTTTTTGGAACTATTACAGGGGTATCAAATTAAGTAGGAGGACCCTTGAAAATCAAAATGCATAAATTTTTGAAGGGGTTTAAGGCAATCGCATGCACATCAAGCTTTGACTACGGCCGACTCTGAATTCAGGATGTTTGGTTGCTTGTGCTGTGTAGCTCTCTATTCTACTTGACTTTGTTGGGATTGGACTTGGAGGAAGAATACCCATAAGTTGATAACGCTATGGGCCATGATTTATTGTCTCTCTGTAATCGATACGAGACCATTGGGTGTTGATAAAATGGAATTTGCAATTCGCAGTAGTGAGACTTCGAACTAAAGTGTCACAATCGGTAAAAGGGGCGGAGTCCGGTTTTTTGGGCAGGGGGTTAGGTACAAGAAGAACAAATTTGACATGCGTATTTTTGGTATGGATTACAAAAAGAACAAAATATTCATCTGAATGAAGCTGGTTATCTTAGGAGATGGGAAGTCAGTAGGGTCGTGACTCTGCTTGCGATTCGTTTGGGGTCTCAAAAGTTTTCAAAAAAATTTCTCTGTCTATCTCCTTCCATTCATTACTCTCAAAAACTCCAAACGACCAAGGCCGTGACTTGGACATCAGTCTATGGAGAAGAGCATGGTCCTAAAAGCTTATGCGGTTCTAGAAATTTTTTTATTTTTATTTATAGAACAGAACAAATGAAGCTGTGACAAGAAGAAGCCCAGTCAGAGTATGGGCCTAAAGTTAAAACGGACAGTTATTTTCTTGCTCCAAGCATTTTACGTAAGTTATAAAATTGCCCCTATTAGTCCATTCAAATTGAAATTAGGAAGACAAATTTTACAATGTAGATGGCGAAGAATTCCAAGGAAATCTAGTTTATGCTCGATAGAGTGGCGCTTTGCCTTGTCAAGACCGGTTAAAATAGCAAGCCGTTTGAAGGGTATTTCGACCTTTTTTCCGAGCATTATCGAGGGGCCATGTTTTCACAAGTAACCGAGGAAAAAGAGCATCCGCAATGGGAATAATCAAATTCAATAATCAAAATGTGCCACGTCAGCATTTGATTATCCTTTTAGTTCATAATCAAACTTAACAAACTTTACCTCCACATTTGTTATTTTTGCATCCCTATAAACACCCCCCCCCCCCCCACAATACGCAATGCACCTATGTCCAATTGCAAACGAGTTTTAATCACGTATCTGACCACACCAAATTATTCGTCTCGATGAGACGATTCTAATATGGGGTGTTTTTTAGTTTTGAGTTTGGTTATTGGGTTTGATTATTGAGTTTTGGTTATTGGTAAAAGTTGTTAAGTTTGGTTATGGAATGGATGGAATTTGATTATTTGCTAAAAGACTTGTAACTTTGCTTATTACAATGTGAGGTATTTTTTTAGCATTGTTATTAAGTTTGCTTATCCATATCAATTTGCTTATTACAATGTGGATGCTCTAACGGCGTAAATAATAGTAGTAATGTACTTTTGATTTCCCTTGCAGCATTAATTTTGGCCCATTGAAGTTCTATTCCCTTTCTTCGGGCAAATAACACAAACCTCAGCAGAGCCCATGTCCACTCATTATGGGCCTGTCAGCATATGGGCCATGTTTAAATGACAAATTCTTAGAAAACCTTGTGGCCTTCTCTCTTTTTAGCCCACAAAGAAGATGGGATATGTATTCTCATTCGAGGAGGTCTACAAACACAACAACATACACAATATTTTGCACAACAAATGTCTCGTTGGCAGTTAAATCCAGCAACCTATTTAGCCGGCAATGAAACGTACACTTCCTCATAGACATGTTTGTGTAAAATGTTGTGCATATTGTTGACTCTCTCTTTCCTTTAGATTTTGCTCAGGACCGACTCCACACGTAGATACATATTTTATCGATTAACCAATTTTTTTTTATGGTTTATGATGGAGTATTTACTACTCTTCTGAAACTTAAAATTCAGAAAGCGTGGTATTTCGGGAAAAAAAAAGGGGGCCGTGGGGGGAAAGAAAAAAGAAGGACAAGTAAAGTTCTAAGAAGATATAATCGCATACGTTTGAACTCTTGAATATAAATTGTGGCATATATAGTTTCCACGAAAATTGTATACTTGGCTTAAGCCATAAGTAATTAGTACTAATTGACCTATTCTTTGGAAGCAACGTATTCACAAACGTCATGCTGTTTGTCAAAGAGCACGAAAGCCATAAAAGAACGGATATTTAAATAAGATATATCATTCCATAATCAGAGTCCGTTCCAGAACACCTTCTAAAAAAATAAGTACTTATTTCACATATTTTTAAACTCAAAAATAAATTTTCAATTTTTTTGCACCATATTAAAGATCTCATTGAGATCTCTTAAATAAGATCCATATTGCATATTTTTAGATTTCAATAAGCTCATTATTTTTGAACTTGAAATTGCTTTTTTGAAAAATAAGTACTTATTCGTCTTTCTGAAACGAGGCCTCAGCCTCTAAACTACTAGTAATAGGAAAGCTGCTACCCACACAGCCACACAGATAAACGTGCATAGATTGTACAGAGATTTTTTTGTAGGGTCCATCAAGGGTTCCACACAAATGATTTGAGCCGTTCATTAAATGTAAAACACTTTTTCAAGGGTATTTACAAAAAAAATCAGATCAATTCGATACCTTTAAGGTGTCGATCAAATCATCTAACTTTTTATTTAGATTTCAGAATAATAAAAAAGTTAAGTGGTTGGATTGAGCACTTATAAGTATCGGATTGAGCTGATTTTTTAAGGTAATCCTTGAAAAAGTGTTTTACATTTAATGAATGATTTGGATCGTTTTTTTGTGACCCGTGGTGAATCTCACAAAAAATCTGTGTACAATCTATGTATGAAATGTCTGTGGACAGACTTTCGGTAGTAATATAAACCCCACGTTTGAAAGAATGAATAAGACTACTTTCCGTACCCTTCCAAAAAGCATGCTTCTCACTTGCAAGATATTTGACACGAAGATATTCACCAGGGAGAGATATTATAGTAGTCGGTCAGTATATCTCCGTCGCTCATTTTGTTCAATATATTTTGTTTAAGGTTAATGTAAAAAAAATCAGTTCTATTCGACATCAATAAGGTTGTTTACGAAATGTCAAAAATTGCTTCGGAATTTAGCCTAACTTCTGAAGCCATTTTGGATGTTTTGTAAACGCACTGATCGATGTTAGATGAAGCTTATTTTTTACAGGAATCTTTAACAAAATATAGTGAACAAAATAAGTGGCTCCAATTATGTTTGTTGGACCCGAGACGAGCCAAAAAAAACGATATATGCGCTATCTGTGCTCTTTTACTGCTGTACCAGTAGTCTTTATGTATATTGCATAGGTCTGAGTACCGAAAAATTATTGAATGCCCGAGCACATAGCAATCCTGTGGTATTATATTGTATTGTATAGGTGAATTACGGAATCCGAGTACCAAAAAATTATTGAAAACTCCAGGACATTGAATAATCTCTTCCACCTGCCCCTCTGAGAAACTAGAAAGTAACGAATGGGGATGATGTTGCTTAGTGACGTGCGTAGTACCGTGTTGTGTATTTTTAAGCTGTCAGATTGTGTATCCGGATGGCTCCGATCTCATATCGACATTGAACAACTCTCGATCGTTAATTGTTGAGATGAGATTCGAAACGTCAGATGTACAATCCGACGATTTGACTATGCTGCGCACCCCACCAACCCAAAGTCCAGAAAGTACTAGAAGTACTCCCTTTTTCACGGAGAGGTGCTACAGTTTCCGACCGGATTTCTTACGGCGCACCGGGCCCACTCGGCCACTGGACGGTTGATTCGAGCCGTTCAAAATACACACAAAAATAGAGTGTTTGGATACACACGTCGGATGTCGTTGATTCTAGCGTGGGCACACTCAATTCTTTTTTTAAAATTTTTGAACGGCTCGAATCAACAGTTTGGTAGCCAGAGTGGGTCTGGCGTGCCGTCGGGAACCTTAGACTTTCTGCTTTTCACGCGTCTCAACGCCGCGTGCTCCCTCTATTGGTTTTTTTTATTTTATATAAATTAATCCTCCACGTGCAACCTCATCGCTTCCTGCCTCTTGCTCTAGTGTTCTACCATCTTCTCCAACTGGCACGTGGCCCCACCAGACGGAGACCCATATTGCCCTAATAATCTCGCAGCAGTGCAACCTTGACCGCTATGTTTCACCGTTTTCCTGCAGTGCTTAAATTGATAGTCTAAAGGGACAAATTTTAAAACGCTCATCTCAACTTCTCTTTGAAAGAGTTTTAGAATCAAGGTCATTGATTACAGAAACGAATAGTGAAATTGAACGCTGAATGATAGCAGTAAAACGGAGCGGTAGGCTAGACTTTCCGATAATCTCCAGCCAACGCTCCACAAATTGGCACGTCATAAGTAGCAATTTACTCGGCTGCCCTCGTCCACACTCTCGCCGAATATTCCAAACCACCCCAATTTGATCCCCACTTTTTAATATCTATTTTCCTTTTTGTTTTCATTTAAAACAAGAAATTTCCTTCCCTCCCTCTAAGCCATCCCAATATATAAAAAGCCGTATCTCTCTCTATCTGAAAATCCCATTCGCCTCACCGTTAATCTCTACAACCTCAAATCTAGAGCGAGAAACAGAGAGATTCCTCTCGAAACTTTAATGGATAAATCGCCCATCGATTCAACTCAGTTTCCCTCCTCGATTCTTTCGATTCGTTCTCAGCAGCACTCCAACCTCTTCTTATTCAGATCTTTTCGCTGTCGGCCTTGTAATTCCCTCTGACGTGCACACAATCCGCAGCTGTCACCCATGGGAAAGCGTAAGTCTTTTTTTCTACGTATTGCGTAAGTTTCGTACACTTTTATGCTATGTTTGGATTGAGATTTGAATTTTTTTTTGAAAAATAGCCGGGGTAATAAGTGGGGGAGAGAGAGAGAAATGTTGGAAGCAGAAGAATTTAGGGGGAATTTT